>NW_018128242.1:642302-654879 GCF_001952655.1 Monopterus albus | reverse complement strand
CGGGCATCAGACACAGTATTACACCTGACTACAGCAGCAATTGACCTCACTACCTCTGACTAAGCCCAGAGTGTCCAGATCTAAGGAAGGAAACACCGATATATCTCTCTGTCTTTCTGTTTCTGTGTAACACAGCCACGAAAAAGGAAGATGAGAGGATGAAAGAAGAGAAAGGAGACAGAGGAAGGGAAACAGAAAGGGAGAGGTATAAAGCCAAAGCTGGGAAGAGACGAGTGGGCGGCGTCCAAAAGTTATTAAAACTCTTCTTTATGGGGAGCCAACAAATAAATGTGAGATATTAAAAATTAACCCTATCAGACCAAGGCCAGAGAGAGAGGAGCAAGTGAAATGAGAAAGAAAAGGTAAAGATAAACTAGAATGGGTCCTTCTTTTCACAGATATAACAAAATGTTTCAAATATCTTCCTAGCATCGTGTTAGCCATGCATGACTGCAGGCAAAGTTAAATCCTCTTGGTGTGCAGAGTGCCAGAAAATACCTGCATGATCTAACCAGAAATAACATTTGAGGGAAATAATCTAAATAAAGGTGAAAAGTGGGAGGTGTGTGAGGGATAAACGCAATTAAGAAAACCTCAAAGTTCGCATTTAGATTGTAACAGTGTATATTAACAAAGCAATGAACAACTTGGCAAGAGAAAGCATTTAAAGAATATTTATTTGTTATGTAAAACAGTATCGGACTACTTGTTTCTTTAAAGTGAGAAACATAAAATAGAAATATTTCCAGTAGCCAGTGCTTTGTTGCTTTGTGCTGTGTTGGTGTAGTTTGTGTACAGTGCCTCGCATTGAAAGAGGAAATTCAGTTTGGAGCTTAATATGGATAACAGAAAAGGCTGATTAAAGGCATGAGACAATAATAAAAAACAGATCGGGTCTGTCTCCAATCAAACTGTGTTTAAGGTAAACACAGAATTACAGCATGTAAAAATACGCCCCTGTCAAACTGCCATAAGGGCTACTTAAAAAAACTGCATTTGACATGTATAGTAGATTTCACGTCTATTTTATTTGCCAAGAATCCGATGTGTGTTGACTGATTAATACCAGGAGTGAAAGCGGGTCATTGCATGGCAGCAGTTAATAATTAAGGTTGAGAGAAATAATAAGAACGGTAACTGAAAATCAATAATAACCGATTATCATAGCATGACACAAAACTTTTTGACACCGCTGACCAAAATTAATTACTAACATGTGCATGTGATTTCTCAGCAAGCTCTTAATACAATATTGTTCTCTACAAGGCATTTTGAATGTGTCAATATGACTAATTGCACAAAAAACAGTTTAATTAGAAACTCTTACAGATACAGTAAAACGAAAGGCTGGGAGATAAACAGCTACTTAGAAGAGGTTCAGAGTGTCACCGTAATCGCTGTTTGGTTAAGACGACCACCTCTCCACCTTTCAAAACATTTTAAAACCAAAACATGTTAATGACCAATGTGACCCGTGTTGCTCGGCTGCAAGTTAGATGGAAAATAAATGAGGTAGAGTCACGAATTGGACCAGACTAAATCAAAAACTTCTCGCAAGCACAGAAAGAGGTTGATGAACACCGGGAACAAGGTGCAAGATGTCAAAACTATAAACAACAATCATGCTTGTGACAGCTAGGAGGGTCCAGGGCATAGAAACTACTGATGCACACAAACAGGCAAAAATACTCACACAGCCACACACAGGGAAGCCCATGCTCACTGACATACCGAGACGCACACACACAGATACAAACACACAACAACTCTCAGCTGGCTTTCAAAACAAAGGTATTAATCATCATTACACACATACACACAAACACAAAACACGGGTGGGCCGGGGCTGTTGTGCCTGTGGGACTCGTCAAAGAGACACATTGACACCTCGGTGCAGCCTTTATTGCTGCTGTCATAGCAACCAAGGTCAAGTGGTCTAAAGCTGTGTGTGTGCATGTGCATGAGAAGGAATTGTAACACCCTCCCAACAGAACTGGTAGGAAATAATGAGCTAGTCGCTGTCAGGATAGAGTAGGACGTCGACACAAATCCCTCAGCTGTGCACGACGACACCACCTGTACAGGCCTACAAGCAACACCACACCCACGCACCACAATATTTCACCAGCCGAGATTATCTGGAGCAACAATCTAAAAAGCGCCTCCGTATAATGTTCAGAAAATCAGCGGCTTAAATTTGAGAGTAACGCACTGGTTGATGCTATTACCACAGCATTCCAAAACACAACATTTGAATTCAGTTTGCCTGACACCTGTGGAGCACAGAAGAAATAGTGAATGTAAAGCCCTGTCTTCTCCGGGAAATTGTTTAGTCAAAGTGGTATGCCCCTTGGATCCTGAAGCATCTCATCTCATGATTAATTTAGTTAGCAAATTATGACCTAAACACTCACACTCTTTAAATATATATGACATGCCATGTGAAATAGCAGCGCAGTACTTTTCCCCCAACGGTTAAGGTTTTATTTCATTTTATTTATCATAAGTGTAATAATTTTTATGGTGTTTGTGGGGGTGGTCTTCATCTCAGGCGAGTTGTGCTACCTTTTTTGATAGAACACTGTGGGAAACTGTACAGAGCAATAATACAGTTTAAATTACCCAGCTGTGTATTGATACAGCAGTTTATGCAAGGTTTGTTTGATGTGTTCAGGTGACGTTTAAATCCTTACCTCCCCCACCCTACCACACCAGGCCAAAGCAATCAAAATGTTTCTGAAAATATCTCATAATTAAAATTTCTTGCTAATACATTACATTGTTGTAAACATTATAGCACGTGTCTGCATATTATGAGCCTTTATTGAAGACATGAGGGGAAACATGGAACAAAAGGCTGTAAATGATTAGAGCCTTAAATCCACACATTTGAATCACACACCATTTGATTTTGTCCTTGGTGTGGACATTTACACTGTTGACCTTCATATTTTCTTTAGGTTAACCCTGTGAAAAGTCGGATACCAGGCAGACAAGGCAGGCCAGAAGTACAAACCATACTAATCTACCAGTCAAGAACAATCCTGCACAAAGAGAAACCCATTCGGATGTTCTTCAGCACAGACTAAACACAATGTCAATGATAACTTTGTGCAGAGGACTCTGAAGTGCAACTCAGTGGTTTGAAGTTCAGCTCTCTTCCATAGTTAAGTTTATTCTTGTTTCAGTCAGTATCCTGACTCCAAACACAGCACCTGTTGTAATGTTAAGTGGAGTGGTGTCACTCTTAACAATCTGCCACAATCCCCCGAAGAAGTGCAAATGCACAAAACAAAACATTGTTTCTTTATTCTCATACATTATTAAAAACATGAGCTAAAGGCAATCGCTAGAAGCAGAGCCTGTCTAAATGTTATGCTGGCTGGGGTCTTGGGTACAAATACATGCTGTTTGAATGACTGATGAGTCAAAAACACTTTGAAAAGCTCACAAAACAGGCACATACGGTACTTGCACACTCTCACACATAGTACAGTTACCCAGTGCTCACACTGACAGAAGAAAGTATCACAATCAGCCAAGCAGTGTCTACAGTAGATCAAGACCAGTGGAGTTTATCCCAGTGGCTGTGGATCAGCATCCTTTTGTGGTTGAACAAATCCCCATGGCCTTGCATAATAATATCACATGAATCAACAGATATCTAGAAGTATCTTGACTTGGGCTCAAGCTGAGACCTAAGCTTATACATGTTAAATCCACACCAAATTCTCACAACTGGACCTACTCGTTCAGTTGTGATACGCCTGTGGACAACGTCTTAATCAGCCTGTTGTGCAGTTAACCACCCACACATTCCATGAAAATAATAAACTGGCGATTTCCCTGTGCCGTTATTACATGTGGAATGTATCAAAGAGCATCTGTTCAGTTGAGATGACTCTGTGTCTATTCTCCAGCCGGAGGGAAATTAAAAAGAAATCAGACAATTTGGGGAGACAACTGCTACTAAGTAGCAGAAATTCACTTATAAAACATGAATTTTATGTCCCTTATTGATAACAAATTCTGTGATCAACGGCAGTCATTTACCATCCCTCAAAGTGAGACTATGTGCTTGTTAACTCTTACATGCGTCAGGGAACAATCAGCACACCATTCAAAAACAAATGTGTTTTATTATCCTTACTGTTTTGAATCCAATTTAAAGCGCTGAGAGTGGGCAGTTCCACACATCAACTTTAATTTAGTATAAGTTCAATGTGCAGCTGAGCGTGTAATGTTAATTTTACCTGTGATCCTTTGAATAAATCAGCACTGTTTTGAAGTTACTTGGACTGTCTCATCTCTCAGAGTTAGCAATGGTAACAAGAGCCATAATACTACACCTCCATTTCTCCAGTGTTTACTTTGACAGGCAGCAGTTCAAGTCCGATGAATAAACTTAAATAGTACAAAGCAATGACACCTCTGGTAGTTTATGTCTTTTATGTCTTTGCATGGTGGTGGACTGGAACAAAGGGGCGGCCAACCTGAACTACTTCACCGCTGTGGCCTACACAAGGGAGGCAGCTCACAACCTGACTGGGTTCATCCAGACTATGGAGGTGTGTATTTATATTTATCACACCCAAAGAAAATGAACAACTATGCACCTCAGCAGAATTTTTTAGTCTCTTATCTCTGATAAATGTCATTTTGTTACAAAAAACTATGATGAAAAATGTTCCTGATGACTATCTTAACGCAAAGACTTTTCCAACAACCAGCTGTGTCTGCAAAGATATAAACATTAAAAATGACTAAAAACTAGACTAAAATACTGTAATAATGGGTGTTGAATGCCTGCAGGAGGGGGGAGCATCTCTGAGCTCAGTCTACTTCATCGGCATCAGTCTGGGAGCTCACCTGGCTGGATTTGTTGGAGCAAATCTGAAGGGGAAGATCGGACACATTACAGGTAAAACATGGAGCATACAGGTGTAAGTGGCAGAGCTTTTTCCATTTCCTCCATTTCTGCCATCAGATATTTTTGTACAGTTCCTGATATTTTTTGTACAAAATAATATAACAGAGTATTTTCTTCAAACTTAAAAGTTTAATTCACAATAACGATGAATCTGAACAACAATTTGCACACTATTTAATCTTCAAATATATTGACAATAAATCACTGAAAGGTCCTTAAGCAGGGTAGGAATCCCCATATCGTTGATCTCATAGTTTGATTGGGTACAAACCTTGTCAGTCATTCTACCAAAATCCCTGATTTGCTAGTGAGATTGGGAAGTAGTTCGACTGTGGGTCAGCAAATTGGTTGGAGAAATGAGAGGAAGCACTAGGAATGGGAAGGAAGTAGATATGATATTCTTTGTAAACTTTTGTTACTTTTCATACCTTTTATTTTCCTTGCTTATACATTTTAAAATTGTATTGATGACAGCTGTACTGTACTGAGTGAAACTTTGGAACTGCATGCTGTAAATTCTGTAGAGACAGGATGCCTGTATCTCCAAGTAGCCAGACAGCCTATTTTACATTTTAACAAAGACCTGTTGGCCTGTTTTGCACCCACACCTAAACCCACTTAGCATATTCCAAGTTCTGCTTTGTCATGGGGTGTCCTACAGAGACAGGGGGCCTACAACCTGAGACGACCACCTGGCCAGTTTAGCATACTTTTTAGCATCACACACACAGGGGGCCTGCAACCCAGACCACCCACTGTTCACTGTTCATTGATCAAGATCAAGCTGCCACCTGAAAAACACACTAACACACACCTGGTTTAGATCACATTTCAGCAAGCAGGCGCAGACAGGGGTTGACCTACTCATGCCAAATGGCCAATAGGATTATGAAGTGTTGAATGTTGTACCTCTGTCCAAGGCGGGCCTTCCTCAAGGAGATAAATTCAATGAAAACATGTAACTCGGGGTTCAGAGAATGGATCTCCTGCGGGAGCTCTGTCTTTCTGATCCCAGCACTGTATGGACTTCACCTGTGCCCAGACTTTGAGTAAACTTCCTGTTGATTTTAAACAGTCCTCTCCTGTCTTCACTTCTCATGCTTCCAACAAAATAATTGGGTAATTTCTAACAGTACATTGAAGTTGATGAAGAAGCATGATACAGGGGAATGTGAGTTGTGTAGGGTACAGGAAACTGTGGAACATGTTATTATGAGTTGTCCCAGGTTCAGGCAGGAGAGGGAGATATTTAAAAAATACAGTTTTAAGCGTTAGAATGAACTTTAGGCATTGAAACCAAACTCAGGGGATATAGTAAACGGTAGTGATGGTCCTCTGACATCCGAGGCTCTGACTCATATTACGAAGCGGTTGAACTGAATCACTGTGCCAAAGTGTGGTTTGGTCACGTGACTAGTGATGTATGAACCACTTTAATGCTTCATTTGGTATGGAAACCTCATCACTCCAGTCTAGAAAGTGGTGGTAATACACCTAAAGCTGTTTGCCAACGCCATTGAACAGCAGCAGAAGAAATCCTGTCAGTGGTTTGGTTGGCTTGGCTCTTTGGGAGAGCTGAGCTGAGCCTTTGAAGCAAATAGAGACTCAGACAGAGATTTGGTTTGACGGTGTTGCGTTCAGTTCTAAAGATTTTATAACATTACTAAACCATGATACTCGGAGCAAATGAAAACAGTTGATTTAAGCGCTGTAACATGCACACTGGTGGGAGTTGATGAAAGATCATGGAGTGTAGTAGCTAATGTTACTCAAGTAGGTGAAACGACCACTAAGTAATGTGACTGGAACTTGTAGTGGATCATGAAAACCACAGTCTTGCAACAATGTAACATGGGTTTGATTCCTGACAAAACTGAGTTAGCTCATTAGTTTGAAATGAGATCACATTTGCCATCTAGCCACTATTTAACATCTTTTAAGCTATGGACATGACGAAATCCCCCAAAAATCCATGAACCAATAAATGACACATCTCGATTGCACTTCATTTCTCCATTAGACAGAGGAAGAAGAAGAAGTAGAACAGCAAGTGCAAAAATTTCAACAGCAGAAAATGCCATGGTTTAGCATTAGCAGTGAGCCTGATTGAAAACGTAATCAGTTCCCCCGGCTTTTGACTTTTTCTACAAGACTGTATGTATGCTGGACTAATGCTTGGGTGAGTTTTGTTCACTGTATTCTTGTGATAAAAACGATGTCCAGCTCTTGTCACATCTTGGCAACAGACAACTGAAAAATGAATGTTTTGATGTGTGCACTGCACTGTTACTTCAGAAAATGAAAAATGACAACGGCTGTTACATGATATGATATGTGGACCCTAAAACGTTAAACAGCTGAAATTCGCAAGACTTAGAGCTTGTTAAAGATGTATAGCATGTCGTAGTTGTGTTGACATAAAGTTCACTACAGACAATGGAAGAGGGTGTGTTGTCACAGGTGTGTTCCAGCTTCGATTTTATGCTAATGCTAATGTTTCTGCTTCTTGCTGCGGGCTTTTGTTTTTAGCTTTAGTGAAGCACATCAAATCACAGCATTTTGTATGACGTGATGACATTAATAATTTAGAAAAACAAATGTAGTACAAGAAAATTCAAGTTTAAAAAGATCTGTGTCCCCCTCCAGGTCTGGACCCAGCTGGGCAGATGTTCATCAGCGCCACCCTAGAAGAGAGGCTGGACCCCTCAGACGCCATGTTTGTGGACGTACTTCACACCGATATGAACTGTGACGTTGGTGTAGGGCTGTACCTGACTGAGGATTTTGTCTGTCGACCGTTTGGTGCAACTATTTGATTATTTTTTCATTTTCTGTTTTTCTTTCTTAAATATATGTATATCCTAGACTATCAGAAAATCAACCGTAATATCAGTGACGATTTCCACCACATTAACATCTGTCTTTAAATGCAAAAGAGTGACAGGAACATATTTCTGACATTTAAAAATAAATAAAGACAGCTGCATGATGCAAGATTTAAATTGACAATACATAACGTCGGGCTGCTGTGTGGATTTGTTAGAATAATGAGACAGGTATCACATAGTATGTTTGTTGAAACTACGCTATTATAGACAGGTTTTTCTTCTGAGTCATAGTTATGGCTGAGTTTACCAACAAGTTGGAGCTTCTCCCGTCAACTGACCACAGCACGCATTGCAAACAATTCCTCTTATTTATAATTCCTCCGTGAAATGTTTCCCCGGTGCATTTTTGTTATTTTTGGACTATGCAGGATTGTCATCATAAGATTAAGGGTCCTCTTTAATTCATGTAGGTTATTATTAAGTTAGTTTACAGGTATTTTAAGAAAGTCTTATTTAAGTGACACTTGTGACCAGTGTTACTCTCAGTGAATCTCTGTTTTCTGTGGTTTCCGTCTGCAGCCTTCGGAATGAGAGGAGCTCATGGTCATATAGATTTTTACGCCAATGGTGGCGCAGACCAGCCAGGGTGTCCCAGAACCATCTTCACAGGTGAGCACACACACCAGCAGAATAAAATCCATTCATTAATACACAGAACTGCTCACTGCCGTGTTGTCTCTTTCTCCTGCAGGCAAATCCTACTTTGTATGCAACCACCAGCGCTCCGTGTTTCTGTTCCTCTGCACTCTGAACCAAACCTGCAGCCTCACAGGTTACCTCTATTTGTCCTACAGGAACTTCCTGGATGCCCGCTGTTTGCAGTGTGACGCCTTTAAGCCTGCTTCCTGCCCTGTGCTTGGTAGGTGGTGCAGTGAACTTAATGTACATAATACAAATCCTCTGATGCAAGTAAAGGGGATTATTTGGTGCCACAAATACTTGTGGTAGTAAATAATCTTGGCCATGTATGAAGGCCAGGAGCCCTAAGTGTTTTTAGTTTTGTCAATATGGCCACCGTTCAGTTGCGGGGCACAGCTCAAAATCTGGTCAGCGCAGCATCAATTTGAGTCAAGTGGTGCATTTTCCACTCTCGCTCTATTTGGCATAAAACAGAGTCCAACCTGTTCATATATAACAAGTCAGATACTGGTGAGCAGCCGGTCTTCACCGGCCTCCTCTGTCTGTAAGAAAATCCTAACTTCAGAATGGGTTTCTTTACAAGGTTTTCAACATACTGCTTAAAAGTAAGACATTCATCAAAGCATGCTCCAGGGTATCTGTATTTGTTTCTTTCTTGCATTAGAAAATAATACGAGCTTGGATTTGTCTGTGTGCTTAGGCTGAGGTTTATGAAGAGCTTCTGTGCATAGCTCCATAAAACTGTCATTGGCATAACGATGAGCACGATCTGTATTCACACCTATATCATGTATGTGGAGAGAGAATAGTGTGTGAGAATTGAAATCAACCAGGTGAGCTGGTTTTCTCAGCTTGTCTCTATGTGATGAAGAAATGAAGTGATGTTACTATAAATCAAATATTAATGGCATGTTCTTAGCACTGGAGGCCAGAGAAACCTGACACTGTGCAGTTCAGCCTCTTGTCTTCTGTCTGACCACCTGTTTGGTCTCACCTGCAGGTTATGATGTCAGCCAGTGGCGGGAGACTCTGCTGCGGCTTGGACAGACCCAAGTCTTCTTCAGCACCACTGGTACACTGCCCTACAAGAGTGAGTCCAACATCTTCTCACATAACATCTCGCAAGAATTGCAGATGTTTTATGGAACAAGACTCAAGGCTGTAGCAGCTGTAGGAGGTGTGCAAATGTTACCTTATTCATTGATGCTTTATTTTCTAATAACTCAGCACCTAAAGGGGACATGCCTGGAACTGTTTATGCCTTGTCATGCACCACAGTGCTCATTTGAATATGCACATTAGAAAACTCAAACCTGCAGGGTAAAACATTGTGACATCTTCAGAGCTACTGCAGAAGTATCCACCTTGAACAATTTGATTTCATGTTGAGCCTTATTAGGCTTATTTATCATAAGGAAAATAAAAGCCTTTTAGTCAAGGAATTTTCTAAAATGATCTGGAATGTCACTCTTCATACAAAACATGATGGAGGTTTATGACCTGAGCAGGACTGTCTGTGTGCCACAGAGCTGAGCTACTGAGTGGACATAGTGACATGGAACCAGTATCTCCAATGGGGGTTGTCTACATCCGGCTGCACAGCAGGAGGAGCTTCACAGAGGCCCGAATAGACCAGTGAGTAAGTCAGTCAGGCACCTTGTAAGATTTGAGTCTTATAGAGTTGTTATACCCCAGTTCTTTAATTGAACAGATCTGAATGAAGATGGAGTCCGACTTGCTTCATTTTAGTGCTGGTTTATTTAAAAAAGACCACAATAAAAGTTACAGAAGCACAAACCCGGGTGGCTCCCTCCCTTAGACAAGCTGCTGGAGATGAGAGAGACCCCGGAAACACAGAGCCTAATATATTTATAAGGTTTTGGCTAACCCCTTACACAAAAAGATATAAAAACATCACGAGTTGGAGACAGACATAATTCTTACACAAGATTAATACAAGAAAACAACTGGTGTCAAGGTACACTTTTCAGAATCAACATTATCTTCTAACCTTGAAGCAAAGAGCAGACTTTGAATCTTACTAAACTGCATTAATAACAAATTAAATGCTAACACATTAAAGTCTAATAATTATCTGACTAATTTATTAATTTCTAACAAATTCCCCCCTTTGACACGATTTTTATTGTGTCAACCTAAATCAAATGTCTCTATTGTCCCCAGTTTAGACATCCAAGGAGGAGAGAGGCCCCCCTTACCACCCCCTCCAGGGAAAGCCCAGAGCTGAGTGAGTACCTAGGGAAAAATCTCAAATAATAACATAAAAATAATGGCATGTAAGCAGTTCTTCATTGCAGTGATCCTATATGTAAGCTTCCATGTGTAAGCTGGTCTTCATTACAATTATAGCATTTTTCAGACAAAAACGTGGAAATATTTAAACCACATGTAGCAAACAATCATTGGTTAATCATAACATTTGCAGGAGGAATACATTATGCTGGAGACTAAAGATCTTCCAGTATCACACGTTTATTACAAAATTCTACTCAATAATCAAAATCAGTCACACACCTATGAGTCCACACCACCTACGTGTATGCAAGAATATATGTGGGTATGTGTTAACCCTTAGCAATAATATGTAGAAAGGTCACGGTCTTCTTCCCCGTCGAGGGGTCCTCTTCAACCTCAGACTCACCGGGCTCAGTGAGTGAGATCCTGGGCATAGTTTCCTATGGATATTGGGGTATCTATTATCAGTGGCAGTGGTGATACACTTTAGACAAATATGCCTAATGCAGGGGATGCTGCAGCATTCACACAAGGTCAGCAAAGTAACTGCTGCCACAAAAGATGTAGCTAAGAAATCACTAAATGTTTCCACTTGCCAAAAATTTTTTAACAAACCAATCATCAATGTAATTTTTTTATTTCTGAATGGTCAGCCATCTCCTCTAATAAAATTTCAACCCTGTCAATAGAGCCATCAGGAGCAGTATTATTTAAGATGCAAGTACAACACTGTTGCCCAATCATAGTGTTAACTATTGTTCAATCAGAATGAAGTCTAATGCCAATCTGTTCTGATACAACATAAGAGAAGTGGCTGCCAGTTGCTCCTGAAACCTAACAACTAAATTTCTGGTAAGATTAGTGAGGTTAGTGAGATTAGTAAGATTAGTAAGACACTGAACATTAAACTAGACATAGGACAGTATACAAATATATTTATCAAATTGTCTTAATTGCCCTTGCCGTGGCCACACAGAGCAGTCAAGAATGTCACATGCATCTATCATTAAAATGGAAGTTTTACCCAAATTAAAAACCAACTCGAGTGGAATCAGGACATTAGCTCTTTTCTCACGGTGTATGTGGGACCTTGTTTCCCACCACAATATGGGTACCACTATAACCAGGCTAATGATGCCCAAAATGCAGAGAACCATACCAGGATAACTGTCTAAACCTGTCAGACTAGGCATTTTGTCTGCTGTCCCTGTCAACATTTTTGTTCTCTGATAGATATTACACTAGTGTAGGTCCTCTTCTAACTGTAGATCTGGTTCTACAGAATTATATGTCAACTCAGGTACTGAGGTTCTCAAATCAGCCTTGACCTCATTCACTGTCCGTCCAGCTGGATCCTCAGCTGGAGAACAATGTGTCTTATGGATCCAGTTACTTAGCTTGTTCTCAGTGAGCCACAGTTTAACAGTGTGTGGTAGTTTCTGCTACCTTATAAGGACCCCTCCAATGTGGCTCTGACCAGTGAAGTTTATGCACCTTTCGATAGACCCAGCTGTCCACTGCAACTGGTGTTGGTTCCTCAGGTTGGTCCCTGCTCAGGATTTCAGTAACCTGCTCAAAGACACTCATCACAGCGTTGTTCAGTCATCTGACATACTCACTCATGTCAGCATGCTGCAAAAGATGAGGTGTTAAATCTCTAGGCGTAACAGTTAGAGGACAGGGCATCTTTCTCCCTGTCAGGATTTCATGTGGGCTTACATTAAGTGTCCCATTTGGAGTGTACCTGAGGTTGAACAATACAAAAGGTAGAGCTTCAACCCAGTTAGTGTCTGCGCAGACTTTCACAAGCCCTTCTTTTATAGTTCTGTTTGCACGCTCAACAAGCCCTTGAGAGGCTGCATGA
>NW_018128242.1:613164-627151 GCF_001952655.1 Monopterus albus | reverse complement strand
CTGCCCAAATAAGCCACTCTTCAATATCGGCTTCCGCTCTCCACATGGAGATTGTGGGGAAGACAACTGTGTGTATCTGAATTGTACTTTGCAATCTCTGCCAGAGGCAGCAGCTTGCATTAGAACTACTGTGCCACTCGGAGAATTAACATCAATTGGTCCTTGTGACTTGCTTGAACTGGCTGAAGGAGACTGAAAACACCTGAAATTCTCCAAAACACATGTACAATCAGCAAGAAAACCCTCAGCTTGTTTTAATGTGACTTGTTTTGTTCTTTGTGAAGAAGTTACAGGTCTTAACTTCCTGCCTAGCCTTCACTACAGCAAGAGAGGCTTGCTTCAAAAGCAGCCCCATAGTATCCCCTTGTGGGGGAGGACTGTCACTCTCCCCAAACATCCCCTTTCTTTGCATCTGGAGGACCCAAGTAATGAACCTATCACTTGCAGTGTCCTGCTCATCTTTAGGAACTGTATGTAACCATTTAGACAGAAACTTATAGAGTACTGACCCCAAAGAGTCAGGTTTACTCTTTTCCTAGCCCATAGTATCCCCTTGTGGGGGAGGACTGTCACTCTCCCCAAACATCCTTTTTCTTTGCATCTGGAGGACCCAAGTAATGAACCTATCACTTGCAGTGTCCTGCTCATCTTTAGGAACTGTATGTAACCATTTAGACAGAAACTTATAGAGTACTGACCCCAAAGAGTCAGGTTTACTCTTTTCCTAGTCTTGTACAATATTTGCAGACATATTGAAAATTATGCACACGTGACTGGCGTTTCAACTGAAATGATCTCTGTCCAGAACTGTGATCTGAAACGGGAAGCTCCTACATCAGAACTTTTTCTGATGCGCTCGATCACTGGGGGTTCTCCCAATCAACAGTTCTGTTTTAAATGACTGAATACGCCGTCACCCTAAATGCTATAATACAGTTTTCCCATAGACTATGCCCAGCCCCGAAAGACAGGTCTGCCCGAGACACACTGTTCCACATGGGATTCTCTCAATAGCACTTGCTGCTATTAAGATACACATGTGACAGTGTTCAACAGCCTTCATGCAGCAAACCACCCACACAAGCATTAAAAATAAAAAATATTTCCCTGTGCCCTCAATCATTTAACAGTTAGCAGTGACCGTCTTATAAATATTTAGACATTCAGGAATGCTCAGAGAAGTCCGCACTCGGAGAAGGCTCCTCCTTTCCACTTCCGCCTTCAACAAGCCAGTCTTCCTATCGGGGCAAAAAATCCTAATAATTTAGGAGACAACCGTCAAAATTTGTGGTTATCCACTTATTAATGTGAATTTTACGTCTCTTATAGTCATCAATTTCTGTAACTAGGGCACTTATTTTTCTATCCCTCAAATGAGAATATTTGCTTGCAACTTTACGTGTGGCAAAAACAACAATCAAAACATTTCAAAATAAAAGTATTATCTTTACAGTACTCATTCAATTTTTAAATCGGGAATTTACAGTCCACACAGATCAACTAAATGTTGTTAAATCCAATATGCAGGAATTATGTGCAAAAGGCTCCTGTCACCTGTTAGTACTGCCGACAGTTGTTGATCTGTGCATCCGTTCAGTCCCGACTGGAATCCAGCTCAGAGTTCAGCAAATTCCGAAGGTCATGGCACCAAGTTGTAATACCCCAGTTCTTTTATTGGACAGATCTGAAAAACGAAGGAGTCCGTCTTTCTGCATTTTAGTGCTGATTAATTTTAAACCACAAGTAAAATTACAAACACGACCCGGGTTGTTCCTTCCTCCAGAGAGACACACACTCTGGCTGCTGGAGAGAGGAGCTCTGGCCACACCGAGCCTAATACATTTATAAGTTTTGGGCTAACCCCTTACACAAAAAGATTACAGAACATCAGGAGACAGACTCAGTCCGATGACTCCATCTCTTATCTTATGCTCCACATGCTTGGAGCAGCTGGATTTTACCTAGTCATAACAAAATGAGGAATTTCAATGTGTGTGTGTGTGTTGTCACTTAGCTAAGGCATTCATTCAGACAATATTCTAACATTGATTGATTGGGTTTATTCATCTTTATGAATTGTTTTGTACTATGTGAGTAGCTTTTAGGTTTTATGGATATTATTTATGTTTATTGTATTACTATCTTGTTTTGTCTTATCTTTTGACTTTGTAAAGCACTTTGTGATTCTGTCTGTGAAAAGTGCTATATAAATAAAAATTTACTTACTTACTTACTTAACACAAGATTTAATACAAGAAAACAATTGGTGTCACGGTACACTTTTCAGAATCAACATTCTATTTTCTAACCTTGAAACAGAGCAGACTAGAGCAGACTTTGAATCTTACTAAACTGCATTACTAATACATATATATAATAATAGTCTAACAATTACTAATATCTAACAGTAGTGTTGGTAGATCGCGTGCCATTCAAAAATAAATTAGATGTATCCAGCATAAAACACGTGTTATGCAAATGAAAACATGCGAATGGTCAGTGTGACGATTCGCTGTGGTGACCCCTAACGGGAAAAGCTGAAAGTGACAATCATTCTTATATAGCCTATCATCCATCCTCCCTATGGCATTTGCTACTTGATTGACATGCAGGGCAGCCAGTCTGAGATCTTGTCTTTTCTGACACGAGTCACCAAGCATGCACAGTCAACCGCACGAGCTACTGCAAAACTGCAGTGAGCTAACTACCTTGTTAGCCTTCGAACTAATTTCTACTAAAGGGTATAAAATGAGTGGGGGAGCCGAATCAAGTAAGAAGCCAAAAACATTCCATGCGGAACGGGAGGAGGATTTATTTTTCGCGATGTTCTATTCGAAATGAGTTTGCTTGATCTACCAATCTACCATCACTATTCAGAAGAAGGGAAATGTGGAGTGGCACTTCCAGACTGTTCATAAAAACTACGACACTCATTCATACATATTTGTGTGTGTGTGTAGTATTTTTAGTGTAGGTCGGTCATTTTGACTTGGTCATTTGAAAAGTAGCTCGCAAGGCGAAAAAGTGTGGGCACCCCTGGGATAGAATATGGTTTATAGCATGTTTCCGGTTCTGCACCGGAAACAAATTCCTTGTGTGTGTAATATGCTTGGCCAAATAAAGTGATTGGCTGCGTCCGAAACCGCATACTGTGACAGTACGTACTGAAAGAGATGAAGTACCTACTTACTGACCATTAAAACAGTAGGTACTGTATAGTATGAAGCCTGGTAGTATGAATGAGATTCGGACGTACTACATCCGCCATGTTGATACATCACGTGACATACGTTTTCATAGCAGCGTCTTCTTCGTTGGATAACTCCTCTCCCGGGGCATCATGGGATAGTGAAGTGTCCATCGTATGCACACTGCAAAATCCAACCGGAAGCAGTAGGTCATCCGGGTACTTTTCGTTTACTGTTTTTGGAATACTACGAATCCGGACATACTACTCGCCTCGCCTACTGCTTTTCGCCTACTATACAGTATGGTAGTAGGCGATTTCGGACGCAGCCATTATCCCTATCGTAAATGTCAGGCCAAGCATATATCTATAGTTATAGCCTACTACAATCAGACGTGCCAAATAAGAAACACGGTCTTCAACATGAGTTCATGTTTATTTTATATTTTGTGTCAACTTGAAACCATACAACTGTGTATTGTAGTCAAACAGGAATGTGCATGGTGAATCTGTTAGAGTATAAAAAACATAGCTAGTGACAAGTAAAACTAAGAAATAAAATGCACTATGGCATTCTACTTCACTACATGTTAACCTTAAACTTACCTCATCTAAAATGACTTGAAAAAATGCACATCTGGTACAAGTTATCGTATTTGTTATCCCCACACTCACTCCCAGTCAGAAACCAACAAAACAAAATTCAGACAAAACTGAAATGGAAAATTTTTATTTAGACAATAGCTGATGAGCAACATGTCACTGACAGTGAGGCTGGTAAAACATAACACTGCACTGTGTAGGTGAAACAACACGAATCAGAGGAGCATCTATAGTACATTCACTATCTATCACTGGGTAACACCCAAAAAAACAAACTACCGTACAATTGCTAATCAGATTTGTTACAAGGATAGTGTACGTTTTTGTTGCAACTTAACATTGCTGTAAGGGATCTAACAACACAGCTTTAGACAACATTATCCCAATAAACATAAGCTTTAGAAAAATGAACACTAGGCAGCTGCATGAGACCAGGAAAAAAGCAATTACAGAAAGACAAGTCAAAAATGGAAAAAGAAAAAGGTGTGAGCTATGGAAGAGGATTAGGGCCACTGTAAAAAAAATAAAAAAAGTTAATTTTAAATCTGACCTTTACAAGTAAGTCAGAGTTCAGAGCAGTCTTTTTTTTCCAGTGGCCCTAATCCTCCTCTGCAGAAACAGAGTTGTAGAACTAAAGTCTGCAGCGCTGGAAATAACATTTTCATTTGCAGAGACCTCAACAGACCCTCACAGTCAGAGAAGTCAGCACCGTGCCGCTGATCAGGCTCAGTCCAACCCACCTTGAGAACAAAGTATTTCTTACTATTTGCTTGCTTTTCCAATCAGTCATGAAGAGATGTATTGTTCTCCTGTTGTCCAATCACCAGCTGGGACCTATGAACAGCAGAGGCAAAGAGAAAGGGAGGAAGTCAGTGCCGAAAGAATAAGCATGAACAATTAAAGAGGATCTGATGGAGGAGGAAGCAGCAACAAGATGGGATGAGCTCAGGTATGATTAGCAGCTGATTAGTGGGGGTGGGGGGAACATGCGCAACAAGTTGGTCATACCGCCAGAGGAAGGAGCGGGAAGCCTGCAGGCTGGTTACACAACAGAGGAAATCTGACTAAATGCGTCACAGTTATTAGGGTGGAAGGTGATGTGAAAGTACTGTTTGTCATAGCTGCAAGTAAAAAATATATCAGTGCTGATTTTACTTGGAGAATCCTTCCTATTTTTTTATAGATAATCAACTGTTTCCGGCTCAGCAGAAACTAGAACGCGTCATGAATAAAACATAACATTGTCAGTAGGTGTGCAACAGTACACAGGAATCGTGGTTCACTTCAGTTTCAGGGAAAAAAGTCAAAATGGCCAAACGACTGACTTTTTTTTCCCTGAAACTGAACTGAACCACGATTCCTGTGTACTGTTGCACACCTACTGACAATGTCATGTTTTATCTAGTAATTATGACTTAGTGTCTCATAATTACAGCCCTAGTTATCAGCACAAGTTGCGAGGCGTTTTCCTTCGCTAAACAAATGCTGTTTCTGAACACGTCTGTTAGTGCCAGCTGTGTGGCCAGGTCAGGGTTCATCAACTTACCGGCAGGGTTGCTGCGGTTGTTCTGTCGCCTCATCTGTCCAGGCCGGTTACCAGAGCGATTGTTCCTGCGCTGGGGGCCGGTGTTCTGTCTGTAGGAAGCTCCTCTTCTTGGTCCCTACAGACAGATCGTATAAGAGCTCTGAGTCACTGTGCCCCCCCACAGTACCTGTACTCCAACTCAGGTGGGTCACACAGGTGAAAGGTCACCAGTCAAGCTCCACTGTAACCCAACATGTGAACACTCACCATGTTGGCTTCTCGCCTCTTGCTCTGATCCTCTGGCAGGTTGGAAAATCCTCCCTCCTCCATCTCGTCTTTGTCTCTGTACTCGGTATCCATCTCACTGACAGAACACACAGAGATGCAGAAAACTGGAGTCATTAAAAGCTAAGAAATTGCAACCTGTATTTTAAGACATTCCTGTTGAGGGACACAAAATAAGGGAGGACAGACTGAAATGTATCCAGATACATCAGCAGCTGATTTACCACGGCAGACTGATGCTGCAGTGGATGGAACTGTGGGCTGATATTTAAGGTCAGGGTTAGAATGTGACTGACTAATTATCAACAGACTAATCAATAGAAAAAACTGAATCTGTCCATTCAGTTAATTCATTTGACATTTTTGTTACGTGTCATTTCATTTCTAAATGTCCTCCTCTAGTCTCAGACATGTTTTTAGCATTTCTCACAATGTCACTTTCAGTTAAGTACAGATGTGCCAAACACACTCCTACCCCAGTGGCACTACTGTCTTTTTCTACTTCCAAACAAACTAAAATTGGCTTTCCTACACTTATCAAGTTGTCTCTTCATAATCAGTAGTCATGATTTGTTTTTACTGTAGTTTGTGTAATGTTTATTTGATATGTTGTGTTTACTATGTGCCCAATAAAATAAAAGAAAATGTTAAGAGGGATGTTGGAAATTCTTTGGAGCTCAGACTTCATCTAACTGATTATCTTGTTTGACAGGATAAATTAGCAACTTGCAAACTGTTTACATGAACACAAAACATTCTAGGTGTAGCGATTTCCATGTAACCTGAACTCAAAGTATTACCACTACTGTAGTATTACTATTACTACTGGCTTAACAGTTTTACAAGCACCTCTGTCTCTGTGCACGATTGTGCAGGTAAAGAAGGAAAGAATGTTATCAGACCTGAGCGGGTGCAGGGACATGCTGCTCCCTGGTATCGTGACTTTAACCCCCTCGAGCCTCTCCTGCCTCCTCCTCTCCAGGTCATGCCTCAGATCCCCCGGGGCTCGCACTGGCTGCTGGCTGGGACCCTTCAGTACATCATTAACAGGATGAAGAACAAAAACCTAAACATGTTTTTCAGGAAATTCATTCAAAGCCACTGAGAGGGTAGTTTCACTTCACAGTTCCTGCTTCTAATAAACAGCACAAGTGCCGAATTCAAGGTGTCGAGGCAGAATAAGTATCAAAGATTTTACTCACCTGCATATGTCCAGGTCTGAACAGAGGCTCATCATCATCATCATCAAGCTGTGACTTCATTTTGAGGCTGAAGCCTCTGCAGAGGAGAAAATCCAGAGAGGTGAAGGATTTAAAAAAAGGGAAACAGAACTTGACTTTTGCAAGTTTAAGAAAATGTGGGTTCACTATCACTTATGGTCAAGCTTATGATTCGAGGGTGGAATGCATGATGACATTTTTGCTAAAATTATCTAATTTTATTTAAACTAATATTTCCATAAGATGTGTTTCAGATACTGTGTATCAGGGGTGTAAATCACAGGTTTTAACACAATACAATCTTATAGCGATTCTCTAAGCCAGCGATCTGTTTGCCACAATACTATTTCGACTGAATCAAACAATATGTGCCTATTTCACACTATTACACTTTTATTAACTCAAATGAAACAAAAGAATAATCACAAAATCTTACTGAGCTCCTCTGTTCACACTGAAGTGCTATACAAGTCCAGGTGATGACCTTCTAAATCAACAGTTGCTGGTCTCACTGGGACCTGTGGTCCTGAGTCCTCTCTGTTGTCTGCACAGTTACTGCTGCTAAATGCTCAACTATTTGAAGTCAAATTTAGGTTTTTTTTTTCTTCTCTGAGCCCTTCCACCACTTGTGTGTTTTGTATTTACTATTTATGCAAGCTGAGTCAGAAACAACCAAACTGCACAGAGGTTTTGTTCCATCGATTACTATTTAAAAATGATGAAAATCTCCAAAAGATAAGCAAACATAAGAATGCACTAGCACACGCTACCTTGCATTTTTGCCAACAGGAAACCCATCTATAGGTCGTGCCATTTTTCAAAACGTACCGGTTTGAATTGAACCTCTCATCCAAAGTCAGCTCCTCCATCACTTCTTCAGAGCGGCCGCCGTTTGGGGGGGTGGAGAAACGCTCGTTCAGGGTGACCCCATCATCTCTGAAGTACTGCTCTGTAACACATGACAGACACTTTAAAAGCTAACAAGCCAATTATTTGTGCTTTACGAACACTGCAGTTACTGTCCAAGAAACACCTGGCCAATATGGCTGTCGACGAGGTTCTGAAAAATGACCAGTGTATCTTGCCAGGTATCACTTTGAATAAAAATAGTCTTCACAGTAAAATCACAACACAACTGACCTTTGACTTGATGCACCAGTGTGATGATTTCCTGGGCAAAGGTCCCAGTGTGCATGGCAGTTTCTCGGTACGTCCCAGAGTGCTCCAACATGGGCAGGAAGTCCAGACGCTGACGACCCACGTTGACCAAATCTAAAGAGAGCTGCCTGTCTGAGGAGTAACACAGCAGGCTGCAGGGGAGAGAGCACAAGGTCGGAAACAACAGCCAAGAGGTAAAAACCCCCCTTAACTGAATATTGCTCAGAGAAGAAGAAATTCCTGGATGTTCTCATCCAGATACTTTGACAGGGAGATGGGGAATTAGTTCACACCTGCCATTCATGTTTGTTAAAATGGTCATTTTGCAGCAGTGCTTACAATTTTTGTGCCTGAAATGTGTTTGGGGGCTATGAGAAAGAATGAAAAACATCCAGACAGAGGAATATACTTTGACACAGCAGTTCATATCACAATCTGCTCCAGAAAAACAAGGACACAAATCTAACCGATGTTTCTACATGTGAATCCTCATGTTAACGTCAAGGTCCTAGTGAAAAAGGCATCATCTACTCACCCTTTCCTCAGTCGGAAACAGTAGTATGGTAAGTGTAGCCAAATCCAAGCACAACTTTCAAAACCATAAAGAATCTCCAACATCTTTTAAACCTTTCAACGCATGTTCTTCCAACGGTCTTTTAACTAATATGCTATTCACTGTGATGTTTTAATAATGCTGAGACTTCACTGAGCCACAGTGTAAACAAAGGTTTTTATGAATAAAGTAGGTCTAATTTGTCTATTTTCAAATCGAACATGGCTCCGGCTTTGCGTCGGAATTCCAGCACAGTACCGGAACATTTTAAGCCACGCTGCAGTCCTTGATGATTTGTAGTGTGTTGAGAAGACACATACAGTTATGCCACCTAGCTTGCTCTGTGTAATCTGCTACATCCAAGTAAAAAAGGTTAAATAAAAGTAACATCTTCACCTTACCACTTTCGTGGGCTCCAATCCTGACGATCTTTATATCTACATCCTATATGTTGACTAAAAAGGGGGATGTTCACACTTAAAAGTACACAATCATACCAATTAATGTTGTTATGGCTACTTAGGCTTCATTTTAAAGTTTAAGTGGGCGAGAGTCCACGCTATTCTTGTTTAACCCATTAAATCTTCGAGTTGACTTTGTCAGCTCCTCAGATTCTTCAGCTGCTCACAGACTCCAGTCGCGTTTTGTGACTCCTGTAGAAACACCCAAATTGCCACAGGTGATACTGCCCGTTCTCATTCAGTGATGGCTCCTTGTTCAAAATTGCCCTACAGTTTCTTTGGGATCTGACCGACCCTCCTTTAGCATGTGGAGCCACTTATCTTGACTTCAAGAAGAATCCAGGATATTCTGGCTCATCAATTTTTCCTTTCCACAGCATTTATGGCCTCATTTTCTCAGCACTGGTGCCATTTTAATTTCTCCATAGATTTTTAGTTCATTGCTATAGATGTTGACCACTTCGGTTTCTCCGATCAACAGTACTGACGATGTTGATGTCACCATCTTGGGTTTGTCCTCTTTTTGAAATGTTTACCTCTTTAATCTTTCGACGTAGATAGCAGTGGTTTACTTTTGTCTTTAATTTCTCTATTTAACAGCACTGCCAGTGCTCCAGATTTTCAGCACGTGATGATTTATGCCTTTGAACAAAACTGATACTTATGATCACAGCTTTCTCCTTTTTTGGTGGTGGCCTTTTCTCCTTCTAACAATAGTGAAGATGCTTCTGTCTCCTTTTAACAGCACTGATATGTTTTTTGCTTCAAATTCTCACTTTAATGACACTGCCAACGTCTGTGTTCATGTTGGCCATTGCTCAGGAGGTAGAGCGGGTCGTCCCCCAACCAAAGGGGCTGGCACTTGGATCCGCAGCTTCTCCAGTCCACATTCAATGTGTTCTTGGACAAGACACTGAAGCCCAAGTTGCTGCAGGTGGCCACTGCCATTTTGCGTGGGAGAATGAGCACATACTGTAAAAGTGCCTTGAGTGCATAGAATAGCACTATACATGTCCATTTACCATTCTTTAACAAACTGTATGAATTTATGTTTATATTACGGAGCTGAAATCCGGCTTTGCTTGAGCTTGGCGAGTTTGTCTTTACCAGTTGCTTTGGTAAATAACTTGAGATTCAAAAGTCCTATTCTTCAATACACTCTGCTTTAAGTGATTTTATTTTTTTTGATCAAACAGTCCCTATAGAACACTGGACGAAAACAAGACTCCTTAGTTTACATTTGTCTGAACCTGAATACATCTTAGCTTCTTCAGAGTGGACATGCTTTGAATCCTCTTCACTGTATGACTGAATAAAAAAAAAAAAAAAATGTTCCAAAAACAATTTTTATGGTCGCCCATTTAGGGGAGGCGTTGACCTTCTACCAGCCATTTTTACAGTCTCCCTCTGCCAGGTAGATAAATACTACCTGATATTCCAAAGGAAAGTACGTCGATACTTTGCCTGACCCTGGCAGACGAGTTCTTCCGAACTGGCCTATAGCCAGTAGATGATTACAGGTTCTTCATGGACCACAAGCTCTGGTCAAGTGCAAAAATGCTTTTCCCTTCTTCTTGTCAAACATCTTGATTGATTCTATTTCCCTCATTACAGAACACCCAGATTATTAGTTTCTGCTGTTTACATCCTTCATTTAATGATTGTCTTCTCTCTGGCATTATGACAAGTTATTTCCAGACATTTGCTGCCATGAGGTAGGTGATGCTGCCTAACAGTTAAAGTTTGCACATGTGAAAATCTTCATTTTTACAGTCTCCCTCTGCCAGCTCTATGGTCTTCTGAGCACAGTGATCAACAAACCTTTCCTTCATCAGTTTCAGTCGGGCTCAATTTTGTTCCATGTTCACAGAAAGTGATTTCATCAGCTCAGCCATTATGGCACCAATGATGATGTTGCTTTTTAACAAAATGACAGTCCTTGTGGTCTTCACAGACTTTGCAGAACACTGTTTACCTGCAATCACAGCTCCTTTATTTTCAGTCAAACTGGTTTCAAATGCTTGAGGTTTTGTGTCCACAAGAGATACAGCAGCGTTCCTTCAAACCCATTTTTACAACAAGTCTGGTTCAGAGCAGCTTTTTAGGCAAGGAAACTAAAATGGAATTGGCTATTTGGGATGTTCAGGCCTCCAGAAAGGCACTAAATCCACAGTGCACAAGGACCGCCAAGTTCCATTTCTGCAGCCCATTCACCTTCATTCATAAGTAAGATTTTACAGTTGTGCTTCTTCTGAGATTCTTGCAAGAGACATCACACATAAATAGCATGTTTTGATGGAGTTTTATCTACTGCCTTGAAACAGATCATCTGCTGACCTTTAATCTGTTCAGAATGTCCTCATGTCTATCAGCCATGTCCTCTTCCAGTTTTCCAACTGCCTTTGAAAGAGCTGGTGGTGCCAAACACTTCTCAGGCTGTCCAGCGTTAATTGCTCCCTTTCATCTGGTTTTTGATGCGGATTCCGTGCTCTTCTCTATCTTGACTGATGATAGAGTAACAAATGTTTCCATTCCAATAATGCATTTATTACCAGTAAATTATTTCACGTCAGGCACCGAGTATCTTCTCTCATTTGAACAGGTGATCCCGGCATGTTACAACCATACAGTCACTTTTTCAAAATGCTCCTTAAAGCACAGCTTCAGTGATGAATATTTATACCGGGAGCTGATTTCTTCAGAGACTTAATGGGTTTCTTGAGTCTTCAGAGAAGAAGAAGAAAAATCTGCTTCTTTATAAAATTCCATCAATCTACTAGTTTTAATGTGATTCACGTTTTGACTTGAAGAACCGTCTGTGGGTCATCCTGATCAGAAGATCCAATAAGCACATAATATGATTTGGTAGATGCCTGCCCCAGTAATGCTGATGATTGAAGACATTTCAGGTACAGTTGCTCCCACAGAATTTGTATTTTGGCACAAGCTGAGTGGTGGGTAGGTGGCTGGGGGTGTCCCTACGAGGCAGCGAAGAACAGAAACGAGGCTGACTTGCCCTCCTCCTACATCTGTATTTGTCCATTTGACCTGTTGCTTCAGCACTAGCTGGTCCCCCCACATTTCTCTCTTCATTAGCTACAGCTCTCACTCTTTCTGACCCTCTTGTGGTTTCAAGCCTGGAAATATTCCAAACAAATGAACCTTATCGATAATCACACTAGTCGGACTGTTGAGCTTTTCCACACGCATCTGCTGAAGTTCCTAACTTTGTTTTGCCAATGCCTCTGGTCCTTTCTGAGTCTTGGAAATTATTTTTCTATATTCCTCTGGACTGAGGGAGCAAACATTTAACTTTGTTAACTAACAGTATTTATTGAAGCCAACAGATTGTTATTGGTCAATGATAACTTGTGCGGTAATGTTCTCGCTTTGTTGTTGTATATTGATAATGAATAAAACTGTTATGACTAGGGGATAACTGCAGTAGATACTGTAGCATCAGTTTACTTACCTTGATTCCCTATAATGACTTAGTGTCTCATTTCCACTGCACATGTACGAGTATGCGCGAGTATGAGCCTAGGTACTTAATAAGCAACACTGCATGTGAACATCTGGCAGTGCTTGGTTCATCTTCAGCCAAAGCCAGCTGAATATTAGTTGACATGAAGATGTACATTTATTAGTATCTTCATGACTGTCTGCTTCTTTCCTCTATTTGATTCAAACGTTTAGAAAAAGAATGTTTGAACTTTGACCCCTCACCCTTGATCATCTGATTTACAAAATTCTCTACCTGTTTTCATTTACGGGTCGGCTCATGTCCACTTTGATGGTTAGCGTTTCCTCCGGTGCAACAGTCATATTGGTTTTCCTATCAATCCATCCGTGCTCCCTCTGACGGAGCATGTGAGGGTCCAAGTCAACCCTTGGCAGGTGTCGGTCCAGACTTCCAGGCCTGCCAGATTCCCACTGTTGAAGCCTGTCTTCTTCTGCCCAGTTAAGGTCCCCTTCGATGGGATCCCTGTAATCTTCCCTAAAGGGTCGGAACCCTGGTCTTTGCTCTTCATGAGGAGGATTTTGGTATCCCTGGGAAGATTGCTGTAGGCGTGGTTGGTTCCTGGGTGGTCCAGTCCTTCCACCCTGTGCATGACTCAACCTCCCTCTCAGAGGACGAGGACCTCCCTTCCCCTTGTAGCTCACGGGACCATCTCGGTTACCATATCTCATAGGTCTGTCTTGCAGCATAGGGCTACTCCTACTTTCAGGATATTTGGGGTCTCTCCCATTATCCTGAAAATGGTATCCTTGTGCATCTTCCCGATCATCCAGCCTACTTTCTGATGATCTGAAATGTTCCGGCGGGGAGATCAGTGGACGGGGACGCTGATCAAACTTAGTGTCCAGACCTCTGTTATCTCCATACTGGTCCCACCAAGGGACTTGTCTGATATCACCAATGCCATGATCATGTTCAATGACAAGTGGTGGCAAATGCCAACTGTCCTCATGGTGAAGGGTTTCCCGAGCATCTCTGGGTTTGTCCATTGAGTGAGGCTGTTCCCTAAAGTTCTCTCCATTCCTGTACCTGTAACAAGCGTAAGAGGAGGTGACATGGTTCAATAACGATACATGGAACTACTGCATCTTGACATCTGGTGTTAAACTTGAACTAAATTTAGGTTTGGCTTTATCTCAGTCTAGATCAAATACCTGATTTACCTATGACCACTGTAGCACCGATTATTCAAACTACTTTTTCCATTAACATTATTCTGCACTTAAGGTATCAGAAGAACTTTCAAATAAACATGCAATATTTGTTGGACTACTATTTTGTGACGTGTTGAGTAAATAGTGAACACTGCTCTATGGAAAATAAAAAGATGAGAATCCTCTGCATTCTTCGTTTCCTTTGATCCATGTGATATTGCTGCAAAGCACTTTGCTTAAAAATTACCCAAGGTGACTGGCGTAATCCATTTCTCGTCTTTTATTTTTAAGGGGTCGGTTCCTCTCTTGTAGTTCTTCCCT
>NW_018128242.1:607647-613112 GCF_001952655.1 Monopterus albus | reverse complement strand
TTTTGTCATCTGACCTCACGTTGGGACTGAAGTCTCTGAACCTCCCTCGATGTCTGCCCTGCTCCTCTGTCCTCCAGGCCACCCCCCCCTCTCTCTGTTGGTGGTCTGAGTGAGACCTTGGCGTTGGTGGCAATATTTCCCTCACCAACTGCGGAGGTGATGGGGATGACCCTCCCGTGTTTTCAAAACTCTCAAAATGTTCTTGAAACCCTCTTCTGGAATGATGCAGAGAAAGCCCCTGCTCATCAAAGCCCATCATGTCATGATGCAGGGATGCCCTCCCATGGTAAAGTTCCTCCTGGTCTGGATGATGTTGATGCCCAGACAGATACTCGTCTGGGAAAGGAAATGATCTTCTCTGGCCCCCTGGGTACATGCTTTCACTGAAGTAGTGTTCTTCAAGGTCTTCTCTGAGGCGGTGGCTCCTCTCAAATTCATTCCTGTCCAGCTGTGCAACAAGTCTGTAAGGATCAAAGTCAGATTCCTCCCATGGCAACCTCCTGAAGGAAAAAAAAAGCAAAAACACTTGTCACCACTTTTAACACAAAGATCAGCCTCAACAAACATTTTCATTATACTTTTCAATGACACTGAATCTGACCTTAGGAGAACTGGTCTCATGACATTCAGATACTGATATCTCAATTTTTACTCGAGGTTTTTGAAAAACTACACCCAAGTATTTGTGATTTCACTTGTAATTACTTTTCATAATGTAAAACTGCTGAAATGTTCTGTCTCTGTCGATATTTAAACTGTACAGCCTATGTATTTCTTGTACACGTCTCTCTGGATAAGCCTCTTTGTTTAAAGGATTAAATAAAATTATTTCTTGGTTTTAAGTTACACAAATCTTGTCAGACAACTATGAAAATGAAATAAAGGCTGTCTTCTTCTTTTGGCTGTTTCCGTTAGGGGTTGCCACAACGAATCATCTGTTTCCACCTAACTCTATCCTCGGCATCCTCTACTCTCACCCCAATTAACTTCATGTCCTCTTTTAGCACAT
The DNA here is from genome assembly GCF_001952655.1 of Monopterus albus. Lineage (NCBI taxonomy): Eukaryota > Metazoa > Chordata > Actinopteri > Synbranchiformes > Synbranchidae > Monopterus > Monopterus albus. The sequence continues at coordinate 612,103 of NW_018128242.1, read as the reverse complement.
CCATATATCTCCTCTTTGGCCTTCCTCTTGACCTCTTGCCTGGCAGCTCCATCTCCAACATCCTTCTACCAATATAACCACTATCCCTTCTCTGCACATGTCCAAACCATCTCAATCTGGCCTGTCTGACCTTGTCCCCAAAACAGCCGACCTGAGCTGTCCCTCTGATGTGATCATTCCTAATCCTGTCCATCCTGGTCACTCCTAAACAGAACCTCAACATCCTCATCTCTGCTACCTCCATCTCTGCCTCTTGTCTTTTCCTCACTGCTACAGTCTCTAACCCATACAGCATAGCTGGTCTCACTACTGTCTTGTAGCCACATTAAAATGAAATAAAGGCTGTGATTTTACCTACAACGTGGAGATTGTGATCGTGGTCTTGACATTGTCAACCTCGAGGAAAAAGAGAGTTTTTCATTATAATTGGAACTAGCACTGCAGGTAAAACACAGTGAAGCACAGTACAGACAATTACACTTCACTTAATTAGGTGAACAATGAGAACTGTTATTTTACAAAATATGACTAACAATTGACTAAACTGGCTTGAGTCAACAAAGACAAGAGTCTGCCAAAATTTATTCAAAATCTTCTGCTATTCATACCTAGACTTCTCTACATTTCAGAGGTAAATATTGTACTTTTCACAACAGCCAAAGTATAAAAATAAAAATTAATTACCAAGACATTTACTGATGTTTGTGTCACATTTCTGTCAGTATTTTCTATTCTATATATAGAAATAAGCCAAAATAATATGATTAATCATTTAACACGACCTAGGTGAGTAGCAACAACTGAATGAGTGGATTCACTCATTAAAAAATACATTCGACATCCATGTGAACATTTTATAAAGTCTTGAATAAGCCGTTTTTTTTTTTTTCCCTAAAAAAAAAAAATCACATTTCTTAAATACGTTACTGCTACCAACCGGCTACAAAAATATTTAAATCCTTTATAAACAACACTGTAAATACTTTCTAAAGCCTTTATTAAGAACTGAAAGAAGTGTTTTTTAAGCAGTGAAGATCTGCAGATATACTGATCAAATTGCGTTTCAACACCTTTGCACACGCATTAAGAAAGCACATGAGCTAACTTTGGTTTTAGCCTTAATCTCTACAATCTGCTTCCTACACACTTTGATGTGAGGAACATATTAGACAACGTTATTGCACTACCTTCCCAAAACCTGTCAAATATTTAAAAAGATGCCCGTGTGAATATGCCATCTTGTGGCCGGCTAATGCTAATGCTAACCTTCTGCTGCTTACGTCACACAGTTGTCTTACCTCCGTCCACCATTCAAGTCAGGCTAACGCGGCTAACGTTAGCTAAGGCGAGGATAAAGCGGGAATGGCAATATAACTATCTTTAACTTTACGGTATGATTCCGTTTAACGCAAGATATGATAACCTGTTAAATGTGGTGTGCTTCCCCTAAAGTCAAACAATCGTTGAACTCATGTTAACGTTGCAATTTTCATAGATCGCTAAACGCAAGAAACGATCGCGGCACTTCCACCACAGACCAGGCCCTGCCCTGCTGCTGCTCCTGCTGCTGCTGCTGCTGCTTCTTCTTCTTCTTCTTCTTCCTCCATCTCCTTCTTGGTGCATCCGGTACCCTTGTTGTTGCGGTGCTGCCCCCTTTGGATTATTATGATGATGACGGTGGTGGTGGTGGTGGTGATGATGATGATGATGATGATGATCAGTATTATTATTATTAGTAGTATTAACTTTAAACACAATAGCCATATCAGTCTTCTTCCCTCTCCCCCCCAACAACTAAAAACATTATTTCTGTCAAAGCCTTTTTGTTAAGCAATTGTACATGTTTTGGAAGTAATTTTGTATTTTTATGGTAATTTTTTGCTTGTTTAAAGTAAATTTACATCCTTTCTTAGCTATTTTATGCTTTTAAAGTAATTCTGTGTCTTTTGTGGTAATTTTTCATGACTTTAGGATTATTTTTCTTTTTGTGGTTATTTTTCATTTCTTTCGTGTCTCTGTTTTTGTTTTGTATTTTGGCTGAACTTGATGATTGTTTAGCAGAAATCTGCACACTTCCTGGAGATTACAGCCCAATTTAACCTAAATACCTCTCCCATTCCTGAAGCCCATCACCCAGTAAAACCTTTCCCTCTGTTCACTTTAAGTGTATCTTAATCGGAAAAAATTATCCATTATGTGTCTTATGTTCCTGACCTTTTAAAAAAGTACAGCTAGTTTTGTCAGTGTAGGCTAAACGTTTGTTTACAAATTCTTTATAAAATGATGACAATGCAACATAAATCATGAACTAATTTTCTTGTGTTTACCTAACATAGTATCATATGCATACCCAAGGTTTTGACAATATTCCCAGTGTTAAATTGCAGAATCTCTATTTCATTCTACCATTAGTGTGAATACTGACTATCTGGCACCATTCTTCTCCAGAGTGCAAGAAGAGAACAGAATCTGAAATTGTTCAGATTGTTTTAATCATTATAAGCCCAGTAATTATTACCGTATTGTTGGTGTCAACACTGGAGCTTTCCACCCTTCTGCAGGTATAAACAATTGTTCAGGTTATTCCTAATGTTGGTTATGAAGTAGGTTTTATTTTGAAAGCTGAGAGGCTAGACAAGAATTTGTGCTCTGTTCTCAATAATATAAATAACTGAATATCTTCAAGGTAACAGGAGCAGAGAAAAGTCATTCACTATTTTGCAGATCAGATTTAATTTCAGTGCAGCATACAGTCAACACACAATGAGATATAATGGTAAAATAAAAGCATCTGCATGAAGCCCTACAATAGATTTTTCATTTCAGATGTCACTTGTCATGAATGTAAAAGACTAAATGTGCCATACAGTTTTGAAACTTCATTTCCCTTCAATCTGTGACCAAGGTGTTTGTGTATTTATCCAGCTCACTGACACAAATGACATGATGAAGTTTATTGTTTGTCAGCAGTTATCCATGCACCACATCTATAATGATATATTCCATCAAGCTGCAGTGTCACAGAGTTGCAATAATATTAGGATAAATATTATGTCCTTTATTTTTACTTAATATACAAGGGGAGCCAGGAGACCCTCTTATAACGAGTTTCAGCAGAATCTGTGTGAAGTGAGGAAAGCCAACAGGAGTGTGAAAACACAAAACAACGCTATGAAGGTTGCAGTACTAACGGAGAAACACTTGTCTCCCCTCAGTGTTACATGTGGAGCAGCAGCAGGTCTCCTTTTCTCGTCAAGAAACATTTTCAAGAGCTCACTTTGCACCTGTATCTAATTTTGGTTCTCTGACAAAGTCCCTTTAGCTACGGTCGTATTAACCCCCTCTGGAGAACCTCGAGCAAAAACATGCTGCTGGCCCTCAGTGAAACTCTGCTTCACCAACACCACCATCTCTTTTTGCTTTGTGTCGTTTTAAACAGACTAATATAATTTCACACAATGTAAAACTAAATAAAGACGGTGCTACAGTGGAGCACACTGAGGTCACGTCCTCAGTGTTATCTCTGGAAATTTACAAGCTTCTAATGGCATCTTAAACATCTTTGGTGGTTAATGGAGGGTTCTAACATTTTTTGTCAGACAATGTAGGGAGATGAAATGTACAAATTACATGTAAATGAACAAATGACTAAATATAGTGTGACTTTACAATCTATATTACAGATGTGGTTTTCAGGCTAACTGTAGTATTTGACTTCATTTGAACTGTTTTGCCAAAATAACTAACTAAAGGTATATTGTATTGCAACCAGATTAACACACCTAATGTAGCGTGACAGCATTTACAAAAACTATAATGAGACACTACATAATCTATGTAATAAATGTTTAGATTTTAAAGGCTTGTGCTTCAGAATCTATAATGTTTCTAATGATTTAGGTACCAACTAAATAAATGAAAATATGAAACTAAAAGAATTTCTCCACCACATTAATGTACCTGGCATCAGACCACAGTGTAGGCAAGGTAAATGTGAATAATCAAAATGTGATATATTTTTTTAAATAATAGGAACTTTTTACTGGGTTTAGCTGGTGGCTGATGAAAAAACACTACAGGCTATTAGCATCCTCCACCAGAAATAAATATCTGTCACCAAACCTTAATGTATGGAGTTAAAGACTACAAAAATATAATAAACAGTGGTACAGAATGTGATTTTTCCTTAAACCTTCAGGAATGTGTATAGAGTTTGGTTGGTGGTTGAGATTCTCTTCGGGGAATTTAGCCTTATTACATCAGTGTTGCTAAAATCCTGATCATCCACACAGTGAACATGGGGCTTTTGAGGCCCCTGCTGGTCGGTGGCCCCGGGGCAGTTGCATGCCATACACTAGTGGCAATTCAATGTTCGCATAATAACTATTTTCCTGCACTTCCTTCTGATCTGTATTATCAGATGCAGCCAAAAAGCAAACAGACTTTCTCAACAGAT
>NW_018128242.1:597201-607505 GCF_001952655.1 Monopterus albus | reverse complement strand
AACAGCCTGAGGGTAACGCGCAGGTGGAAGGTGCAGTAGGGAAGGATGTTGACTGCACAGAGGTTTAAGGGCTCAAAGGTGATGAGCTGTGAGAAGGTCAACACCAGAGTCTGGTCTGAATCAGTGAGGTATATTTGAACTGCAGGAATGAGCTGAGCTGCAATATATGTGTTTTCAGAGCAGTGAAACTATTAAAACAACTCGTATAAGAGGGGCATGCTATAAACTGCAGCCAAGCAAACACACAACACACTGTCATTATTTTCCTGGCTGGCAGCTAAAAATAGGGCTTTTTTTAATCCTTGTACCACAGGCTGTCGTTATAACCTCACTGTGGATCAGTGCTGGTCCACAAAACGTCCATCAATCAAATGACGAGCAGCAGAGAAACCACAGCTATAGGCTAGGTGTTACGGATCATCAGTGGGACATTAGTATCAGGTGCTGATGGTTTTCTCCTGCAAGGGGATGACAGGAAATCTACAGCAGATGGGGACTGTACAGAAGCAAGAGTGGCTGTGAGCATTACGGCAGGTTGGCGGCGAGATCAACATACAGGAACCATCAGAACCACCGATGAGAAGGAGAAGAACACAGCCATAAAACAACTTGGCCGGCTCGTCCTCAGTGAAGCCACTGCTTAGCATTCAAACTAAACAGCGTCTGTGTCACGGCTTCCTCCGGATAAACTGCTACAGAGTCAGTCTCATCCACCCGGTCAGGTCTAAATACAGCTTTACAAAGCTGGGCTGACACATTCAAGCACATTATAGTTGAGTGATATTTTGTGGCAATGCAGCTGGACAATATTGGAGATGTACTGGTTGTTATGACAGGTGGGTTAATGTGTGCAGAGCTGAGCTGACATGAACTAGTTCAGTCTCCAGCTTATGCTTATTAGTTTGTACAGCATTAAACAAAGGTTCGGCTCTTGGTTAAGTTTTAGGTGAATAAAGCTGATGAAACTTTCTCAGGTGACAAACATGCAAGATCGCAATCCGTTGTCTCATTATCACGTCAAGAAGCTTACTTTACATTATTTGCATGATTCTGTCACATTATGTTGTGTTTCTAAAAGTCAGAACGGTCCATTCACACTGTGTCAGTAAGTGACCAGTGTGTGTGGTTGGGTAACAGATGAGAAATCGGGTTGTTCCAGGTAGAAATGATGGCTGTTGTTGCAAATGACGGTGACGCTCTCCTGCTCCGTTTCTCCTGTTTCAACTGAGCCTGCTCCTGAAAATGGTTCTAGAAGGGAGAGAGAAGACAAATGTAAATGTAACACAGCTCAAAACCGATAAATAAAACTGTTTTATTTTATTTAACTTTTATTTTACCCAGAAATCCTGAGATTAAAAATCTCTTTTACACAAGTGTCCTGGTCGACACAAACAACTACAAAAATGACAATAAAATACAGTATGACCACAGACAAATCACCTCATCTCATTACATTACTTATGTCCTATCCAACAGAGTGTTGTTTTCCTCTGTATATCCATCTCATGGACAACACTCTGCCTCACAGCTGCAGAAAACCCTGCAAGTTCTGGACAGTGTTTTTTAAATTACTGTGACTGTGGGAGCATCTTTCAGTAGACACACAGTTGTAGTGGTGGGCAAAGTGGGGTTAACCCTGATGACTAAACTGATCACGATGGGTAAAGAGGTAGAGTGTCTCATGAACCTCCGTCTCTACCTGGCTGCTAGATGTCCACCTTGCTCGGGCCGACGCTGTGGATGAGCTGGGAGGTTTCAGAGGCAGCGCTGTACGCTTGGATCAGCAGGTTCTTGTTGAGGTCCCCGACCCCGCTGCTGGCCTGCAGTTTGGGGTACGGTGGTGTTTCTGCACCCTGTGGCTGTCCTGGAGTCTGGCTGTCGAGGCCCATCAGGTGTTCGAGGGGGCAGCCGTCTGTTCCCTCGGTGACGGGTGAAAACTCCTGAGCGCTCACCTGCTCGTCCCTGGACACTGGGCTGATGGAGACAGATGGAGAGCTTAAAGACACAATGACAGAGACACAGTGTTTCACTTATTAGCACCGTTGAAAACAGATTCAGCTATGACATTAGATCAAGAGAAATTAATCTACTGTATCTCTGTCTGAACTAGGGCTGAAATGAGAAGTCAATTAATTGATTACACAATAAACAAAAATTAATCTGCAACTATTTTGATAATCAATAAATCATTTACATCATTTTGCAAACAGTGACACAAAACCTTCCCTAGTTCCAGCACCTCAGTTGAAAAGGCCTGCTGTCATGCTTGGTCTTTGGGGGTTTTAGTGGTGATCACACAAAAACAGCAATGTGATGACATCAGCTTGGGTTTTAGGAAACTGTGACAAGCACCAAACAATTTATCAAGAAACCTTGAAAATAATCAGCAAGTTAAAAGAGGATGAAAATGACCATTAGAATGTTCTAATGTCAACATTCATTTTAGATTAACGTGGGATAAAGGAGCCAAATAGGCCGACTGGTGTATGCACGTACATGACAGCGTCCTGCGTCAGTGCGTCATAATCCTGTGCGTGTCTATCTGTTAATGACATTGCATCATTTAAAGTGATATGTCAGTGTAACCAGGTCTGACCCCGTAACACTGCTGTCACAACTTTTAGGGAAAAGCGACGAGGGTGGGATCACAGTGGAAAGGAGAGCGGGTGTGAAAGGGGTCGTGTTAAAATAAATGTTATATTTATAAAAATAAATCTGAAAGTGAGCAGGAAGCTCTGTGGCGTTAACAGAGCCACAGGTCTGAGTTACTGAGAGACATGTTAGAACAGTCTGGGAAAGGCAAACGAAGATGTCTCACCTGACGTCCATGGACTGGACTCCATCAGACAGCTCGTCCATGCAGCTCTTGTTCTCCAGGGGTCCCAGCGTGATGAGGGGAGGTTCAGCGGGAGTCTGGGCGTCCTCCTCCACAGCAACCACACCCTCTGCTGGAAACACAAACTCCTGTCAGAAACTGTCTGAAGAACTCACTGATTTCTACTGTTTCTTTTACTTTATATTTTTATTGGTGTTTACACCAACCAGCCACTTTATTAGGTGCACTTCAATGCAACACTGCTGTTTTAACATCTATGTTTATGAAGCTCAGCATGTTTCAGTTTTTGGTGAAATTGTCATAAATCCATAAATTCGATTATACGTTTATTACAGAGGTCATAGTTGGAGATGGTGTTGTACTGGGCTGCATTATATACAGAGGTGTTCCTATATTCCAACCCTCTCAGAAAGAGGACACAGAAATGTAAAGCATGCAGCATGCTGATATAACTTAAAACATTTCTTTATACAAAGGTTTTAGTCAAGAGATGTTTCTATGAGCACTGAATTCTTGGATGACAATCCTTAAATCAGTTTTCAGACCTTTAGGTTTACAATAAAACACTGAGGTGCAAAAAACGAATTCCTCTTTTTAGACTGGAGCATTTGACAAATGATCAGAGGGAAATTATGCTATGTTTCAAAAAGGAGAGCAAATATTTCAGTGCAGTCTTCACTCTAAAACCCAAACAGCACTGCAACAACTGTCACCACCCTCCAACATCACCTGCTGAGTCCCAGAGGCTATTTATCTGACAGTTTTTTTTTTATGAATGCTGCAGAAATGACCTTGTTTAATTTCCTCTGGGGATACTTGTGCTGATATCAGTAGTAACATTCGCCTAAAGTGCTGCAGTATTGTGGTGTTACTAGAGGCACTGTCCTCCTCGCTGTCTGACTGCTGAGTCACAGTGCTGGGCAAACAGAAAACACATCCACATTAAAAAAAATTAAAAACTCATTAATGATTTCCCTTTGAGCAGCTAGAGGGTCTAGTGAAACTCAAATGGATACGTCCTGTTTCCTAGCAACGATGCCTCTTCACGTGCACGGTTACTAGAACCAACAACTCAGACTGGGCCATGGACCGGAGGCAGCAGGGCAGAGCTCCCCAGCCGAGCAGGGAAACTCTCCATGTTCTCATCTTTTTGTCAGAATAGGATGAGCCCAACATTTATACTTCTTACTCATTTAATGTAGCAAAATCAAGTTGATGTGTTTTCATTTTGTGACGTCTATATGTTTCTATGGTGCATAATGTTTGGTGTGAATAAACGTGTTGTGTTTTATTCATCTCAGAAAAATGTGTTATTTCGTATCATTGATTTGCATTGCTCTTGGCGTGAAGAGGCTGGGAGGCTTTTATTGTGACGGGGTCAATAAATGTCCTCACAACAATAGAAACGTGTTATAGGAAGGGCATAGTAAATATTCACCTGAGGCACCAGATGGAGGCTCCACCTCGCTCTTCCTTGTTCTTTTCATAATCTCCTCAATTCTCTGTTAAAAAGTCAAGAAGAGACACCGCTGGTTGCACTGAAACAATAAAATATCCACTAATCTAATTGTTCAGGAGCTTTTACATGATTTTCATCAGCAAATGGAGTTTGCTCTGCTGTCATAGGTTTTCCTGTCATGACACCTGCTGATCATTTCTACACGTTTCACACATCTCTGTGCTACCTTCTTCCTCTGCAGCCTCTCCTGCTCCTCCTGGATGTGCAGCAGCTCCCTCTCCTGCCTTTTCCTCTCAGCCTCCCTCTGGGCTCGCAGGAAGGCCTCCTCCCTCTGGAAAATATCCACACACACAGTGGGGCTGTAGACCATTGTAAAATGATGTACATGCCACTTTAAATAAAGTGCTGATCTGTAAATGTATTAAGATCTGTGGCCATGTCACATTATTATTATGGACTGACTGTATCCAGCTGTGTTAGGGTGCAAGCGTTGTTCCAGAAGATAAAACAGAAGAAACCAACACTGACACAAGCTAGTTCACAGGGACTGAGACACAGGTATGGACAGTATTAATAAAAAAGACGTGTGTAGGCTGACCTCTCTGTCCAGCTGCTCCTGCATGTCCTTCCATCTCTGCTCCTTCTGTCGTCGCTCCTCTTCCTCCTTGTTCCTCCTCTCCTCCTCCCGCCTCATTCTCTCCTCTTCGGCCTGGCGTGCCGCTCTCTCCTGTCGCTCTCTCGCTTCCTGCTGCCTCCGATGTTCCTCCTCTGCTCTCAGCCTGAAGGGACACATGAGCTTTGAGCAGCTCCGGTCACCACAGACTAGGAACAGTTTCTGGTGTCCTAAAGAATGATCTCTGGTGTTTCGATCTTGTGACGACCTGGTGCTTGTCTAGCTGTGGTCGCTCCTGTCTTTACCCTGTCTGCAGGGAAGGGGCTTTGCCAGCAGTCTCTGTTGGTGTGTGGCCTCTTTCCTCTGCACCTCTCGACAACACTGTCCTAGCAGCATATTTTCACTCATCCCACTCACTGCACTACTGACATTTACAGATTCCTAAATGCTTGTTTGTGTATTACTGACTTTTCTCTGGTTACTCCCCCTGTCTCTGCCTTTGTTGCTTCAGTCCAGACTCTGACAGTCTGGACCCTGTTTATGGATGTAGTCATTTCTTTTCAGTACACCTTCTTTCAAAGGAAGACTGGATGTTTTGTGCTTAGAACATCCACTACTCTCAGAACTGGACCACAAACCCGAGTAGCGACGCAGATGAAAACACTTCGGACATTACAGACTGTGATGAGATACTGAGGTCTAGTTTATTGCTCACTGTTTGTCAGGAAAATAGTTTTTCATTATGAATCAATGAGACACAAGGTTTATTTAAAATGAATTTAAAGTGGAAAACAAGTTTAGTCATGCCCTACGATGTGACAAACATTAACTAGAACATTCACACCTAAACTACCATGAAACTAATTTTGGCCACTAACTCTTTCTTCCTCTACATCACTTACTCCTAGCTGAAAAAAGCTGAATTACCGATCATGCCACATATGTGACTGCGTACACAACACACACCTGTCCTCCTCCTGTCGCTGTCTCTCCTCCTGCTCCTTCTGCACCCGGGCCAGGCGCCGTCTCTCTGCCAGCAGTTTGGATGCCTCCTCAGCATCCGTCGTCCCCCCGACACTCCTGCCTGTGGGTGCGCCCGGAGACTCTGGGGACAGGGAAGGTTGAACAGGGAGGTGGTGCAGTATGACTTTAAAAAACAATTGATGTCTGGACAAACTTTAGGATAAAATCCAGATCAGCCAGTACATTTAATTTTTAGTTCTCTTTCTTCTTTGCAAGTGTCTGAAGATCTGGATCAGCTGCAAAGTTGTCCATAATGTGCTCATGTGTACATATCCAGAGTGGGAAATGGCTTCTTTGACCAGACGGTGGCTTACAAACACAAAATGTCTTGTCGCTAGGCTTACACACAGACGTCTGCGGTACATACTGTGCCTCTACCTGCTGTCAGTTCTCTGCTGGTGGATTTGGGGATCTTCTTCTCCGAGTTGTCAGATTTGGTTGATTTCCTCTCCAAGGTGCCATGACCTTTGACCTCAACGTTTGCCTTGTCATCGGTGCTGGGGGTGGCGGCTCTTTGACGGAGCGGGGAGGGGGGATACTGGCTGGGGGAGCAGGGAGACTGGGCACCACTCCTGGTTGACCTCACCCTGAAAACACACAGCAGAACTGAACCAGGTCAGCTGGACTATAATCCTGTGTGGCTGTTTCTCACACTTCTTATATGACCTCGGTCCACGATCCTTGCTCGACTTGGAAGTCGCTCTGAGGAGCGAGAGCATCCTGATGTCCTGGAAAGTGTCAGTGTGTGAGTCTGACATACCGTTTCGGTGTGGCAGGGCCCTTGCTGTTGGCCCTGAAGGAAGCACTGCGGACTGGTGTGTTCGGAGTCTCCCCCTGCAACATTTTTCAAACATCAATAAAGATCTGAGCACCTTATAAACAAATACCACCAATCAAACATTTATCAAGTTGTTTTTTTGTTACATTTTCTTATTTTGAAAAATATCACTAATTATGACTTCTTCAAGGTATTTATTGCAGCTTCCTGATATTAAAAACTCACTGCAACATTCATCTGTAAACATGCCTACAGCTACTATAAACAACAGGATCAATGACAGGCCTGTCAGCTGCCAGGAGCCAGATATGGAAATGAAATCTTCTTTCTCTTGTCACACTGATCCATGTCTTCTTGTCCAGTCCTGGTCCTGTGAGTCACTGACCCCCAGTTCTTTACACATAAAGACTGTGAATCTCCTGTGTGTGAGTGCATGTGTGTGTTTATGCCATATGTGAGTGTGTGTTTGTGTATGAGGGCTGACCGTGGGTGTTTTGGCCCTGGGCGTCTCCTCGGGGAGTCCAGCGATGCTCCTTCGGTTGGAGGAACTTCTGTATGGTCTGTGGTTGTTGGGGGAAGCTGTTCGATGAGACACAAAAGACAGTGATGGGTAACAAACAAACACACACGCACGAGGATCAAAATAGCATAAAAACACCAAAGTGTTGACAGAGAGAAATCGCACAAGTGAAAAAGACAAGGTGGAGTAAAATATACCAACAGCTAATAAACATAAAGCCTTCAGCGCCTCTATGCACCTGCTCATCTTTCTCACCTCTCTCTGGGGAGTGAAGGGCAGCAGCAGAGCTGGACAGCTGTTTGCTCATTGGTGCATCCGTGGCAGGTGGAGACAGGAAGTCAACAACTGATAAAGAATGCAAACAAAATGAACAAGTAACAGACACGGACATGGACATGACTGTAAACCAAAGCACTGACTGTAGCAGCAGCTGACACACTACCTTTTGATGTAAATGTTCAATAAGCATCCTGATCCCAAAACAAACACCCATCATACGACAAACACCAAACTGCCAGCTCACACAGAACATGATCCCGCTGATCGATGAACCGTGCAGCCTTTGTGATGTGAGACAGATAAGAAGCAGCAGAACAGGGGGCAGAGGCCTGTTCACCAGGCAATCTGCTTCATCACAAAATGGAGGATGATGACACAGAGGTAGCTGCTGCAGAGCCACGACACTGAGAGGAAATCCAGGAGCGAACCAGCACCAGCAGGTCAACACTGAACTTCTCACTCCGACCTGGTCACTGAGTTGCCAGACAAGGTTTTTACAAGGTTAACAGTAACCATCTCCCCCAAAATCTGGTTTTGGACGTTGTCGTTGTGAACAGGTTTTAGTGAAATTACTCTCTAGAAAGGAATTTGAGAAAGTTCCCAAAAGAAGAGACTTCTGCAGTGGCAGCATCTGGAACATGGACCAGTGATGACAGGAAATGATGTTGTGTGTTTGTGCATTCAGGATGTTTGTGCGTGTTTTATAGACTGGGTTCCCTGCTGAGAATGATACAGTCTGCATCGCTGAACAGGCCCTGGGCCAGGCAGAGAGGGAGTGGAGCAGCCCTTTGTTGGGATGAGGGGGTTTACAGGGTTTCTGTCTATTTCTGGACAATGTTTATGACTTAAGTGCAAACTTCTACCAAGAAAATGATCTGTGCACTAGAAACTATGTTGCATTTACTGAACCAGAATGTATACCTGTATTTTATCTTAAAAAAAGATCATGATTGATCTGCATGCGCTTTGTTTCTGGCTCCATGCTGGGCGTCAGCTTCTGGATCAACAGTGGCTCCCTGCAGTTCTTTATGTCTTTGTCTGACATAAAGTCAAGCAAACAAAGACGTACAGGCCTGCAGACTGGTACGACTCGCAGCTGCAATTTTAGAAAACCAGCTACTCAGAAACCTTTTTGCTCCATCTGTACGTAAAGACAACATGCATGTTGTGCAACAGTTTTACTTTAAGAACAGTCCTTATAACATATGTGTTGAGTAAAAAGAGAAGATGATTTTAAAAGCAAGTTTCCCCAGCACTGCAACATAAACACAAAACAGCTGGTGTGACAGCACAGAGAAAAACACACATGCAGACAGAGGAACAGGCGAGACAGCAGGACTGGTGGCGGGGGAGCGGTATGAGCGTGGCACACTGACAGTCATGTGGTCTGTACCGTTACGGGGTTTGCTGGCACTGGAAGCAGCAGGAAGCTCATTGGGCTGAGCGGAGCCAATGGCATGGCAGGGTGGGGTCATAGGGTTACCTGGGCAGCAAGTGAAGCGGAGAAGGCGAAGCGTTACACACTCACACACTCATCCAAGCACACCTGCATCACTAACACATAGCAGACATACACACCAGTAACAGCAGCTGACCTTTATCCACACACACTGATGTAAACAGTAAAGAAAATATGCCTTAGGTAATCAGGCGCTTGCAGTTGGAGCAATATACAGTATGTTAAAAGCCTTTATTTAATCAAACATCTCAGTACAAATGCCAGCTGGTTTTGACCTGGCATTTTACTACTTACAGGGTACCACCACTAAAAGCTGCCAGGTGTATACAGTCTGTTACATTTCTGCAAGTGAGGGAAACTTGGACTTGTGAAGCGGCCCATGTCAACACCAAATTGCCTGACAATTCATTCAGAAGTGTGGAGACCTTTCTCTCTGAGCCACAGATGTCACCCACATAGTGGCAGTGGAGGACAAGTCAGTGGATCACCACAATGAGGAGAATTCATCCTCAGGGAAGCATGGATGTCTGTACAAAATATGATGGAAATAAATCAAATGGCAACCAAGCTTCAGTCTGGACCAACATGGCTGACATTCCCTTTCCCAGACTCACACATTATGGTGGCTAAAAATGAACAACAAGGCCTGGTTCTGCTTGCAGTTGAACCACTTACACTGTTTGTGAATTTACAGTAACAAAACTCAGAGGTTTAGAAAAATGTAACTTACAACGCTGTGAAGACATCTGCGCTTCACTGAAATGGACCTTTACTTATGTGGCTGGAAAAAATCACCTTGCATCAGACTCTGTCATAGGGTCATATACTCGGTCTCATCTTGTTCCAAGTCTTCATCGAAGCTTTATGCTGTGAGACATCCGAACCCCGGTCTACGTTTTAATGGCTTCACTATACCATGAAATGGAAATGCTCTAGGTGTCTTGTGCATCATTTTAAACACAAAATCAATCAGTCCTGGTGTTTCTGGATCTTCTGGGATCTCCACGTGAATCTGACATGTGGGTTTGAACAAAGCTCTGCTGCGCAGCATCAGTCGGTTTCCTGTGGTATTTGCACTATCATCAGGCTGAAGTAGCCTGATCTAACTGGTTGGTTTATGGCCTGGAAGGTCAGCTGTTGATACTAGTTGATCAATTGTGTCCATATTTCTGTCAGGTTATCAGACCATAGAGCAGTTACCAGGCAAGTGTCTTGTGATGAACTCCTAAACAGCTGAGGAGTTTATTACCAGGAAATACGTCATGTACTGTCGACCTGTACTGTTTACATTCTCAGTTTGCACATTGACTGTTGACTGCTGCACATGCTGCTCCCAT
>NW_018128242.1:593318-596886 GCF_001952655.1 Monopterus albus | reverse complement strand
TTCGACTGGACCAACAAAGAAAAGGCAGCGGTTATCAGCGCCCAGATTTGCCTTCTATACAGAAACAAATACACAGCCTAACACACTTTGCATCTTTAGCGACTCTGGGTCCTTTTATCGAGTGGAGCTGTAAAATGAGATGCTGCTGTTTCTGCTGTAGTGAGCGTTCTGCCAGAGGGCTGGGCTGGACCCAAACACGCTGCTGGGTGGGCCCTGCACCCAGGTCGGTGCCACGATGGCCTGGTTACTGTGAAGAACTGATGGTGTTGTGAATGCACCACAGAATCTCGGGCCCAGCTGGTTACGTATTTGGCCTCCTGCCTGGCCTCCAACATGACGGCAGGAATATTTTGGCAAAGACAAGGAGGAAGTGACACGACAAAAAAGAACTAGAGAGACGGGTGCTGGCATATTAAATGTGCGTTGTTAGATGCACGGGCGGGTGGTTAGATGTGCGTGGTTAGATGTGCATGCTGTTAGCTGTATAACTCCTGCTCTTCTGGGAATTAGACGTGCTTCCCAGCACAGACATAAAACAGAATACATACTGACAGTGTGAGATATTTACACCAGCAAACACCTGTTCACAACCTCAACTTTTAGAACGGTTGATCACACATGATGCGTCCGTGACTGTAAACACACACCGAGTGTTTTGTAGCTCTCCTGGGCTTCAGAGACAAAGCACTGAGCAGCTCCTGCATTGCAGCCTCCACACCCTTTTCCATCCATTGCCCTTCTCCTTTCTTTTACTGAATCATTTCTCCTCCTCTCCCTCGCCTTCCTCTCTTTATCCTTTACCCTCAGTCGTTTTCTGCCCTCGCCTCACGCTTCTGCTTTGACGTCCCCACCCTTTCATCCCACCATCCCCCTCTTCCATTTCCCCCTGACCTCCAGGCCCTCTCCCCAAAACACCTCTCCTCTCTTCTCCTCCACCCCCGCCCCCATCAGCATCCACTCGTGTGGTCTACCCAGTTCTCAAACCAACCCTCTAATGACATCATCCTGATCGTTCTCCTTCTTTGTCCCATTACCTCATCAACCAAACCTCCACCTGCAGTCGTACTCACCCTCAGCTCCATCAGGCGGCCCTCCCCATGTCCATCGCTTGGGCCTGTTGTCCAGGTGGTTCCGGGCCTCTCCTCCTCCTTCTCTCTCAGCACCTCCAGCTCTCTGGCGGACCAGGACCTCCAGCCTCTCCTGCTCGTTGCGTTCAGAAACAGGGAAGAATAGACACTCTCTCACTGAGCCATTGCTACGGCGACGGGCACTTGGAGATGTGCTCGGAGACGGCTGCGCCATGGTTACAGCAGCAGCAGCCTCGCCCTCCGTACTCGTCCCCCTTGTCAGTTTGCTGTGTGCTGGTGGTCACCAGCAGTGATACATAACACAGCAGCTCTCTTGCCTCCTTTCTCCCTTGCTCTGCCACCCCCTCTAGGTAACAAGCGAGTACCGTGCTATCTCTCTCTCCTACCTCACAGCTGTTAACCCCTCCCTCCCTCTCTCTCTCTAATGACTGAGTCTGTTTCACAGAGCCAGATGGGAGGGGACTGAACGCAACCCATCACCACCCCCACCTACGTGCAGGAACACACACACACAGACACAGACACACACACACACACACACGGAGTGGGTGGACTGGATATTGATACTGGTTGCATCCAGTTTCCTTCACTCTTTTCACCTTCTGTGCTTCATTCCTTCACTGTACATACTGAAATTTCAAACACACACCTAAACAAATAAAATTTCAACAAAACGCAAATTATTTAACATGATCAAATAAAACCCGGCCGGCAACACCCTGGACAGGTCGCCAATCCATTGCAGGGCTAACACATAGACGAACAACCACACACACGCATGCACTCCTATGGGCAATTTAGAGTCACCAGTCAACCTAAGCTACATGTCTTTGGACTGTGGGAGGAAGCCGGAGTACCCGGAGAGAACCCACGCAAGCACGGGGAGAACATGCAAACTCTACACAGAAAGGTCCCGGGTGGGGTCCGAACTCGGAACCTTCTCGCTGTGAGGCAACAGAGCTAACCACTGCCCCACCGTGCTGCCATAATGTTCATTATTACATTTATTTTTACACATTATTTGTTTAGTTAATCATCTCCTTCTCTGCAGTGATTGTTTCAGACATTATTTGCTGTTGTACAAGTCACAGACAAGTGTCTTCTGCTGTCTGTCTTTCACGTTCTGCATTTATATGACCCAGCTTTATGTTTCCGGCCGCATCTCAATCAACAGCTATTGATGTGGTGCTATTTGTAAGCAGGCAGCAGGTGTATACATAGCACATGCACAATATACAGCTGATAGGCTGCTCTAGAGGACTGTATGTATATAAAGGAGGGAACGGCCCGACCTCAGCATTGTGCTGGGGTTGATGAAGATGCGTGCAGAGTCACAAACTGCAGGAGTGAGGAGAGATGAGCGGAGGAGGAGGATTCAGAGTCAGGGAGAGGGGAAGGCAGTGGGAACATGGAGTATAGTATAGAAGCAGAGAGGGAGATACACAGGTATACTGTAGTTATAAATCAACGAAAAGCAAAAACAGAAAGTGTGTGAGAGGATGGGCAGACTGCAGCAGTGTCACTGGCTGCAACCAGATTCTGGGCTGTAGGAGAATTGGTACTGTACATCACTGACACGAATACAGCATGGGACAGAGGAGTGTATGGTACAATACAGTACTGAACAGCACGTCTACCACTGGCATAACAGGAGTTCCTCCACTCCCAGGTTCATTCACAGATGCAGTTTTGAGCAGTGCATGAAATATTTCTGCATAAAACTGTGAAATCTGGTTTGCAAAGCAGCATTTGTTTTATTCATGAGAGACATTGCAATGAATTAGTCAACATTAATGACAATTAAATAACAGCTGCTGCAGTTAATTCAGCCTAAAATCATTTCAAAACCACTAATAATCTGTGGGTGAGTAATTGATTAGTGGATTGACAGCAGATTCATTTATGAACTATTTTGATAACCAAAGAATATTTAAGTCATTTTTGTGGTCAAATACTGTATTCTCTAGCTCCAACTTTTTTTTCCGGGTTGCAAGTGAGAGCAGATGTCTTTACTGCTCCTCTTGTCTGTTCTACATTTCAAGTCTTTGAGCATACTTTACAACTACTAAAATGCCTCAAAGAGGGAAAAGAGCTAATAAATCAGAAGGGACTGAGGCAGAAGAAATGTATCACAGAGCGGCACAAGTAAAAGACATCGTGGATCATGAGAAAGAGATGTACATTGCGCTGTTGAACCAACAGCAGGAAAGCTTCAAAGGCTTTGTGCAACTAATTATGGAGACAAACAACAAGAGATTTGACGACATGACCAGAGAAATACAGGAGATAAAAACGAGTTTGCAGTTTACCCAGCGAGAGGTGGATGTGATTAAAGCTGCCATGGGTGAGCAGAAAACACAAACCGAGGAAACGAAGGATGATGTCTACAAAACGTGTGAGAGTTTAATAACTATAACGGACAAAATGGAGCATCTGGAAGCACAGTCCAAGCGAAAAAACTTGATCTTTGAGGGAATCAA
>NW_018128242.1:587028-588912 GCF_001952655.1 Monopterus albus | reverse complement strand
TACTGCTTGCAAACCAATGATGTAAGATGATGTCATGGGGTAGGACTGGATAAGTCTGACTTCTTCCTACTCCATTCAAGCATGTACTAGGTATAAGCAAATTGATATTGGATTAGCATTTGTTGGATATGTGTAAAATTATGTGTGTTGTCATATCAACTGTTTTTACATGCTTGAAAGAATAAATCAAATCAAATCAAATCAAATTTCTCAAATCTGTTTTCTCAGTTTTTTTATCATTTGGCCAGACAAAACAAATAATTTTACAAAATATTTTCTGACAAGTTAGAAACTAAATGTTAAAAAAAGAAAATGATTTAGATTAATAAAAAAAAGGCTAAAAAAACTAAACTAAACTATATGAAAGCTATGATCAGAAACCTTTACAACACAGTGTTTTCAGTAAAAGACTAGATTAACTACAGGCCTAAATCCCATATTAACAGTGTGTGAAACATTGTGTTCATCTCTAATCTGCTGTACATTGATTCTCTTTTGTCCCAGTGCTGCCAGTATCCAGTGTCTGTTCCAGTAAAGGGCCTATGATATGATGCTGCCGACCAGTCATCCTGTCATTAAGTTATGCATGTGAATGTGTGTGTGTGTGTGTGTGTGTGTGTGTATGTGGGGGGGTTAGCATGCAAACAGAGCCTTTAAATCAATAAATCAATAGAGACAGTGAACCCTTCCCCTCTGAGCTGTGAAAGGTGAACAGGGCCTGTTAACCCTTCCTGTGCTGCCTATATTACAACAGCTGCTAATAACATCTATTAACACAGCAGATGATGAATGTCAGACTCTCAGAAGAGTTTATAATACCGAGTCGGTGATTCTCAGGTGATGTCCACTTACAGTATGCCCAAAAAGACCTTTTGCACATACAACAATTACAGGCCCTGGTTTACAGCAAGACTCAAGCAGCTTCGTCATGCCAAAGAGGAGGCTTACAGAAGTGGGGACAGGACTCTGTACAGCCAGGAAAGGAACACACTGACAAGGGAGATCATAGCAGCAAAAAGGAGCTACTCTGAAAAGCTGAAAGCCCAGGTTTCAGCCAACGACCCCTCGTCTGTGTAGGGGAGCCTGAAAACCATCGCTGGCTATAGAACCCCCCACCCCCCCGCTGTGTGACGACCTGAATGTATTCTACTGCAGGTTTGACAATCAACACTCCCCCCTCACCCTTCCCACCTCAGATCCAGCAGCTGCTTCCCCGACAATCACCACCATTCCCTCCAGCCCCCCCACCTCTAACGATCTATGAAAAGGATGTGCGTGGCCTCTTTAAAAGACAAAATATCAGAAAGGCTCCAGGCCCAGATGGTGTGACCCCCTCCTGCCTGAAAGTGTGTGCTGATCAGCTGGTCCCCATCTTCACACTTATCTTCAACAGGTCACTGGAGCTGTGTGAAGTCCCCTCCTGCTTCAAACGCTCCACCATCATCCCAGTCCCCAAGAAACCTTCCATCAGTAGACTGAACGACTACAGACCTGTCGCCCTGACATCTGTAGTTATGAAGTGCTTTGAAAGACTGGTGTTGGCCCACCTGAAGCACATCGTAGACCCCCTGCTGGACCCCCTGCAGTTTGCCTACCGGACAAACAGGTCAGTGGACGATGCAGTGAACATGGCACTGCATTACATCCTGCAACACCTCGACTCCCCAGGGACCTATGCACGGGCCCTCTTTGTGGACCTCAGCTCGGCGGTCAACACCATCATCCTGGACTTCCTCCACTCCAAACTGACCCAGCTCACTGTGCCTGCCCCCACCTGTCAGTGGATTTCTGACAGACAGGAAGCAGTAGGTGAGGCTGGGGAAAACCACATCCAGCACCCGGACAATAAGCACAGGCGCCCCCCAGGGATGTGTGCTCTCCCCT
>NW_018128242.1:585686-586756 GCF_001952655.1 Monopterus albus | reverse complement strand
GCTGGTGAGAGAGAGACGTCTCGGTTGACGTTTCTGTGGAGGAGGGGGCGAGCCAACTAAGTGATGATATTGTATAGCATTTCTGGGTTTGGGGTCTTGCTTCTTCCGGGCTGCTTGGGCAGCCTGGGGGTTGGAAGATCTCTGGACTTGTAATGTTAATTCTTGCCTGTGACCCTTTGAATAAACCAGCACGGTTATATTTTTTATATATCCAAGTGGTCTGAGTCGTCCCTCTGAGTTCCTGGTTTGAAAGAACTGGACGTGGCTTTATAATAGAATAGAGCCTTTAGACTCAGACAAGACAACCAGGCACAGGGAAAGTTTCTTCCCCAGCCATCACTCTGATGAACACTTAACCAACGACAGTATGACTGCACAATAACCCTCAGTGCAATACCTGTAAATGTACCTCATAAAGATTATTCAGATACCTACAGGTCTCTAGTTTTAAGTACTCTCTTTATATTCCTACTTATCCCATTTCACAATGAGCATTCCTTTGTCTGTCTGAATTGTTTACTGCTTGTTTATACTGCTTATTTTGCATTGTTTGCCCTGGTTGTTGCTTGTTAATACTGCTTATTTTGTTATATTACACAGCCTTATGCTGGTTTACTGTTTACTTGCCCCTTGCGTGGGGATATGTATATGCACATTGAGAGCCGATGTACCAGAGACAAATTCCTCATGTGTCTGACACACCTGGCCAATAAAGATGATTCTGATTCTGGCTCACTGGACAAAGTGATGTCTTCTTTTGGGTGGAGGGTGTGGCAAACATTAGCTCCATCAAACTGAAAAACTTAGAAAAAATCAACTGGACTAGATTTCTAGGTTGAAGACCTTTCACCTCTCATCCAAGAGGCTTCATCAGTTCTGACTGACTGGTGTTGAGCCGGAGATATTTATCCCCCTCGGTGGTGTTTCAGTCCTTTGAAGGCCAACAATGTCCCCTAACGACTGAGTCGTTATAGCCCAGTATCGGTGAGAGTCGTTGCCTGTGCTTGAATCCTCCCGTGTCGACCGATGCCTATTGTCATGGTGAGCATGGTTGGGCAGAGATCTCAAAA
>NW_018128242.1:577836-584984 GCF_001952655.1 Monopterus albus | reverse complement strand
AGCCATAGCCATAATATTTTCTTATGTTTAATGTCAGGACATGTCACTAGAGGTCGTGTTAGAATGTTTTTAGCTACACACCACATAATCAACAAACATTTCACACATTGATTTTCCTCATACTTTACTACTGCTCTGGCCAGCTGCAAAGCTGGCCCTGGGAGACATCACGGTTTGGCGTCTCTCTCTGAGTAGAATGGGGTTAGCCCGAAGGGATATAATGTATAGGCCTGTTGTGGTTCAGGGTCTTTCATCTTTCATCTGCCTGCGTGCATGTTGGAGGTGCAAGATACCTGAGCGTGTAATGTTAATTTTTACCTGTGTTGATTGAATAAATCAGCACTGTTTTGAAGTTACTTGGACTGCTTCGTCTCTCAGAGTTAGCATGGTAAAAAGAACCGCAGACAACAATTCCATACACCACATCACTCTGTTTATGTCTGGGTGTTTGTCCTTCGGGTGGACCAGTCAAGTATTTTAATTCATTCATTAATGTTTTTATAACAATTTTTCATTGACAATGTGAAAGGGGCCGCTTCTATTGGAGATTCTACAGCGATGAGTGGCAGCTCCTCGTTGGACTGTCTAACCACAGCTTTACTGATTGATTTGCCCTTGCCACGCTCACAGCGCTGTTTTTAGTCACAGCTTTCATAGAAGCTTTAGAAACACACTGCACACAACCTGCTCAGCAGCAAACAGCAGACAGACACAGTCATAGATTTACTGGTAAACACAGTTCAGCCGTCGGCTCAAAAGCCTGATATTTCCCTCAGGAGTTGCTACTAAAACAGAGCTGATAGAGAGGGAGGTAACACTGGACTCATCAGGTGGTCAGAACCACCAGCCAAGCTTTTCCTGTCTCAGATGAATGCACACAGTTGGTCTGCTGACAGAAAATCATTAGAGCTTCTGCATTTTAATTACTTGCCACCCCCTTAACCTGCCAACAGTTGGAAATACATTGGCTGGTTTATGGGTTCACTCAGTTTTAGAGAGAGGGGGAGGAAAAGAGAGTGATCATTGTCATCACAGAAACCAATCTTCTTAACATCAATAACAAAAACACCATAACTAGGACATTTAAAATGTTTAGGTGTGTCTGAGAAGATTTTTACTGGCAAATTTCTCAGCTTACAGTAAATGCTACGTCTGGTGTCACTGGATAAAATGGGACAGTGTTTTGATCTCAGTGACATGTCGTTCTGTTTGCTGACAGGTGGTGAATGCATCATGAGTGTGCCGTGACCTCTGACCTTTTCCGCCTCCTGCTGCTGCGTCTTCTTCTCAGCCGCTGCCCTGCGCCGCTGCTCCTCCATCTTCCCAGTGTGCTGCTGCAGGCGGCACTCCTTATCCCGCAGCACCTTGCGCAGCTCTGCACGCACAGTGCTGGAAACTGGAAATGACCCTGGGAGACCGATTTTGCTCAGAGAAATAATGACATATTGTGCATGATTCTGTTTTTATTATTATAATTCCACTGCAGCTCGACAGAAAAACTGCTAAAAAAGTAGATTTTAAGGTTTTGGAAGATCAAAGATCTGTCTAACCCAGATTAGTCTCAGATAAACTTCTAAATTCATGTTTGTATAAAGTGGAAAAACAAGACTACAAAAATGCACAAAATCACTTCAGAGGAATAAGAAAATCACCATAAAAATGAACACAAAGAGATGTTACATAACTAGAAAAAACTTACCATACCAAAAAAAAAAAAACAAAATTTGGGGGATCTATGTAGGAGAACAGGGGGGCCTTTAACCTGTCTGTGCCCAGGGTCTTCCTGCCTCATAATCCACCCGCTCCCCATCCTTAATCATCCCAACTAAACGCTTAACCTTACGTTAATTCTCACTTTAACCCTTAAACTATGTCTTAACTCTCAAAAAGTCAAATGTGCTCACGACAACTAACATCTGTCTCCCCAACCACAGAAAGACATGTAGGATAAACACACAGGTTTACTTAAGGTGCACTGTCATTTCCCTCACTTGGACGTTCCCCTTGCGTCCTCCCTCCCACTGAGGACATGAGGAGGACACAGGAACACATGCAAAGAAAGAGACAAAGAAACACAGGCAGGCAACAAATGTCAGGATGATGGAAGTACAACAGTGCTATAAATCAGCAGCATTCCCCTTTAATTGCGCTGGGAAATAAAAGAGGCAGGATAATGTGGCAGAGAAAAAACTGCTACAGCAAAGAATAAAAATCCTC
This sequence comes from Monopterus albus, assembly GCF_001952655.1. NCBI lineage: Eukaryota > Metazoa > Chordata > Actinopteri > Synbranchiformes > Synbranchidae > Monopterus > Monopterus albus. The sequence goes on along the minus strand of NW_018128242.1, from coordinate 582,767 downwards.
CAGTAACAAAACTACACAACAATGAATTCATAAACTTATTAGAAAATAGTTAGAAAAACACAAGCATGTTTCAAATTGGAAAACTCATGAAAATTAATTTAATCAGCTTTGCAGAGTTTAATGAAAGGTTTTTAACTACATGGATTAAAAAAAGATAATGGTGTTTTATTCTCTCCCAGTAAAAATAAATGTTTTCACTGATAAAACAAATATCTTCATTACCAATATTTGCATCAAATGTCTACATGCTTAAACCAGGAACATGATTTATAGAGAATAAACACAGGACAAAAGGAAAAAGTATGGTGATCAATGTGTAGTACATTTAGTGAAAAACTAAGTGTCAACTCAATTAGGGACACCTGTTCAATCTGTACAATCCAGACAGTTTATTTTTACAAACATGATAATGTTCAGAATGTGCTAATTCAACAGGTTTATCACTGAAGTCACAGATAAAGCTGGCATTGTACTGGACTACTACAATTACACATACACTCTCTGCTACACTTGCTGAGAAAATGGTGACTTAATTAAATACTCTTAATTCCAAATAAAGTAACTGAATGATTGAAGAACATTAGAAAGCATCTAGTACAGCACCGTCACTATGAGCTCACTGTTAACACACAGATTAACTGTCAAAACACCTGAACGTCACAGGTGTCAGATTAGACTGCAATGCTGTTCCTAAGGAAGTGGACACTGAATGTAGTTTATAGTCTGGATCTGGGACACATTCTCCAAAACAAAGCTGGCATGATGGAAAAACCGAGATCCGGGCAGCAGAACATGTCATTTTCCTTCTAGTCCCACTGAGGCCCCAGTAACCAAACTGAACTTACTGTACATGTGACGCTGATGGATGCTACAGGGAGAAGCCTCCACCAAGTGGCACAAAGTTTACAGCCACTTCAGGCAATTTTTTAAAAGCTGAGTAAATAAGATCTGGTGGTTGCTAACAAAGGCCTGAGGAAATCGCCTGTACAGCAGCTCCCATGATGACAACACAGTCATGCTGTACTAAGTGCTCTGTTGCTTTGAATCTCTCTTTTTCTAACTTTTCTAAAGTGAATGTGTCATCACACTCCGTCATCCTGGCTCTGCTAAGTACTGATGTCGTGAGACAGCTCTTGCCTCGATGAGATATATCGTCATGTTTTAATATTACTCTTCACACCCCTAACTGTTAGTAAGGAAGTACATAAGCGCCAAAACATTTGAGGGTGAACGAAGCACATTTCTAGTGCTACTCAGTTTGACCTTAGAGAGCACGCAGGCATGTATCTGGAGGGTCATTATTCAGTGCTGTCTGTGGCAGAGTGGTCAGCGCCGGTGGAGCCTCCTGCTGTTGGCAGGTGGTTTTCACCTGACTCCTGATTCTTCTTCTTCTTGTTGTGGTGTTGGAAGTGCACGTTCAGACCTCTCTCAGTCATTTCGTAGACCTGACACTTGGTGCAGTAGTATGGCGACACTCCTACATGCCTGAACTGGTCAGCGAGGTATGACGTAAGTGTCCTGAAGCCTCTGTTACAGATGTCACAGCGCGGGATGACTCCTGGGTGCTCTGTTTCCAGATGTTTCTTCAGGCCACACCTTGACCCTTTGAACCCCATCTGTACCGTCTCTGCCTTGTCTTGAGCCTCCGCCGAGCAGAGGCAGCAGGTGAACACAGCAACATTGTTGGCATGACGTCGCGTGTGCGCGTCCAGTTCAATCTGAGTACGAACTGTTTTCTTGCAGTGTGTGCAGAAAAACGTCTTCTTCCCCTCAATCTGATGCACTTGTTTCAAATGCACGGCCAGACCCGAACCTTTCCTGAAGATCCTGCCAGGCGGCGGGCACAGTGAGCACACCAGCATACTTTTATCTGAGCACATAAGAGTGCTGTAGTCTTCTCCGAGCTCCAACACACTCTTATTACTCAGTATTGGCTCCTCGTTCACCTGTTCTTCACTTCTCGGTTCACTCTTCTGCCTCACCTGGTGCCCTGGCAGTGTGGACAGTTTGGACATCACTGGTAAAGGAGTTCTGGAGTTCCCTTTGAGCACCGGATGTTTCAGCTTTTTCGCTGGGACTGACCTATCAACAGACATTGTAAACTGGTAGCTTTCTCCCTCCTCTTCAGGATTTGAGTATTCTATGACATACACACTGTCCTCCTCTTCCTCTTCCGCAGCCTCCCCCTCTGCAGGAATGGAGTACTCCATCTCATAGTACTCTGTAGCCTCAGTTTTAACCTTCTCCCCAACATGAGACTGCTCCTCTGCAATGTGAGTATCGTCTATTCTCACTACTGTTATCTGATCCGTCCCAAATGCACCAGCACAGTTTCCATTTCCTGCTACGACTGAAGACGCTGTTTTTCCTGCGGCTCCACCTCTGATCGCCAGGTGTGCAGAAGATGTCTAACACACAAAAAAAAGGTCAGTCACATAAAGTTTTATTTATATAGCCAAATGTCACAGATAAACTTGCCTGAGCAGGCTATACAATCTGTGCAGCACGCATAACCATCTGCCCCAAAACCCCCGAAAAACTCCCCAGAAAACCAAGGCAAACGTCCATGGAGCTGTTGTTTTGTCACTTAGCATCTAACTAACTTAGCTTCAGTTTAGAACGAGTTTAGCTAAACCAGAGTGTTATGTCAAAACAAACACTGGTTTATATACAGCAATCAGGCATAACATTATGACCACCTGTACATCTGTATGCACTTCTATGCAACATGTCTGCCTTAAAATCTGCATTTATGAAGCTCAAAATCTTTCAGTTTTTGGTGAGACTGTCATAAAAGTATAAATTCAATTAAGCAAGTCACTTTTGGCTTTTCCCATTCAGGGTCGCCACAGCGAATCGTCACACTGACAACTCGCATGTTGACATTTGGCACGTTTTACACCGGATGCCCTTCCTGACGCAACACTGATTCAAACCCGGGCCGCAGCGGCGAGAGCGCTGCGCCTTAACCACTAGCATACCAGGGACGGCTGAAAGTATAAATTCAACTAGAGAAATGCATTTCCTGTTGTAAATATGTGTTGATGCTGTGTGTTGAAAGATCGCCCTGAAAATGCTGAACATTTTGACACCTGAAAGGCATATCTACCTGAAAGTATGCTGAATCAGAATTTTCCCATTCATTTGAAAGTGGCAAGATTTCCTAAATAAAGCTAAATATTTTAAAAGTATGAAGTATAGAAAACTTCTGAAGAGAAGCATGAATGTCCTTGAACAGCTGCACATTTTGATAGCTGAAAGTTTGCTGAAGTAGAATTTTCCCATTCATTTGAATGGGGTAAAACTTTCAAAATAAAGCTGAATATTTAAAATGTATAAAGTTTTGAAAACTTCTGAAGAGTAGCATGAATGTCCTTGAACAGCTGCACATTTTGATAGCTGAAAGTATGCTGAAGTAGAATTTCCCCATTCATTTGAATGGGGTAAAATTTTCAAAATAAAGCTAAATATTTCAAAAATATGAAGTTTAGAAAACTTCTGAATAGTAGTATGAATGTCCTTAAAGAGCTGAACATTTTGAAAGCAGAAATAGCTGAAAGTTTGCTGAAGTAGAAGTTTCCCATTCATTTGAATGGTGCAAAACTTTCAAAATAAAGCTGAATATTTAAAATGTATAAAGTTTTGAAAACTTCTGAAGAGAAGCATGAATGTCCTTGATGAGCTGAACATTTTGATACCTGAAATAGCTGAAAGTATGATGTAGAATTTTCCCATTCATTTGAATGGGGCAAAAATTTCAAAATAACACTAAATATTTCAAAAGTATGAAGTTGGGGCTTCCGGTCGATGGTGGTATGGAGCAGACGTGACGTGTGAGAGCTCCTGTGTGCTTCACTCTTCTCTCATTCATTTATAGCCATACCTTGCAGACGGAGTAGCTACCTTTGCACTTTTTTTTTTCCCCAACCTTTGCTTACTTTACAATGACCTCGCACCGTGGTAAATCGGGGAAAAAAGACGACCAAACCGCCGGCTTATCCATGGAGGCTATGTCTGAGCTACTTGAACAGCACAGATCAGCGCTAGCTACTGACTTTAAAACTTCTTTCAACCAGCTGGAAAGTAAATTCGACCAGATCTGCTCCACTGTCGACGAACATGGCCAACGTCTCTCATCCCTTGAACTTGCCTCGGAAGATCTGAGTCAGCGTGTTGCAGAACTGGAAAACATTTGCTCCGGCCTACGAGAGAGCAACTCCAAGCTAACGGCCAAAGTCGTGGACCTAGAGGGCCGCAGCAGGAGACAAAATATTCGCAATCTGGGTTTGGCGGAATTTACTGAAGGTGAGAGACCTACTGAGTTTTTCTCAAGCTTGTTGTGGGAAGTTTTTGGGAAAGAGACACTCCCGTCCCCACCCGAGATTGATAGGGCCCATCGTTCGCTAACAGCCAAGCCGGCCCCTGGACAGAGACCACGTCCCGTCATTCTCCGGCTGCATCGTTACCAGATCAAGGACCTCCTGATTCGTGAGGCCTGGCGCAGAGGGAAGTTGGAATACCGTGGTCAGCAGGTTCGAGTGGTCGACGACTATAGCCCCGAGGTTCTGAGCCAGCGAGCTGAATACAGGGAAGTCATGGCGGATCTCTACAGCCGAGGGCTTAAACCCTCTCTCCTATACCCCGCACGGCTCTGCATCATGCTTTCCAACGGAGATAGGAAGTGGCTACGCTCGTCTGATGAGGCGCGGAGATATATCGACAGCCTCCCTTCTCCACCTTTGCCACCGTAAATGTCTAAATGGCTATATAACTACAGCGCCCGGCTGTGTGTGAATCATTAACTCTACACTGACTGTTGTTGTGGGCGTGTGAGTATGTCCCCCTGTCAGCGAACTGTTAACCTTCGGGTGTGAGGAGAACCTACCCGTGTTTATGTTTACCGATGAGGCAGTCTATATAGTTCTTATCTT
>NW_018128242.1:557944-558063 GCF_001952655.1 Monopterus albus | reverse complement strand
GGCGGCCCGAGTCACAGACGTAACACTCTAACCCATACAGCTAGAGTCGTACCTGCAGCTGGTCTCACTACTGTCTTGTACACCTTTCCTTTGATTCTTGCTGCCACTCTTCTGTCACC
>NW_018128242.1:518830-553315 GCF_001952655.1 Monopterus albus | reverse complement strand
CTAGAAAGGACCTGGTCAATGGCCTTATACTGCTCAAGAACTCTGTCTATCATGGCCTGCCCAGATCCCCATCTGGTTGGGCATTCTCTTTTAAGGGAGTGTTCAGGTAGCTTCAGCTGCTTCTGTGCCTCTGCAAGATCCCTCTTTTTTTTCCAACTATAGGAAAAGCTGCTGACGAGCTTCTTGCAGACCCCCATTGCACGATCGATCCTAGGATCCTTCATTGCATTCTCTAAAATTACAAAAAATACTATTTAGTATCAACTATATGACAATTGCAACCCTCATCAAGGCAACATTTATTAAGACAGAGTAAGAAAGCATCAAAGAGTAGTTCAAGTGCTAATATAATAATAATGGTAAAATGTTAGTGAGACAGTGACACAGAAATTATTTTTTTTGGCATATTATTTCTAGTATTGTTGTTACTGTTGTTGTTAAAATCACTTAATTACATACAATTAAATCACCACATTACATATAATCTGTATGAAGGATTCCTACTCACCTATGGCCAAGTGGAGTCCATGCCCGAAACACTGAAGCCTCATCCATCCATTTAGCTCAGCTGCCAGCTTTATGTTTGCAGCGTTGTCTGTTGTGATGCAGGTGAGCTTTTCCTCGTCTAAACCCCATGCATCCATAGCTTCTCTGAGTCCATGGGCTTATGTTTTGCCCAATATGGTCTTCAGGAATGAACGCAGTTTGGAGACATTTCGCATTCAAATTGAAATCGGCATCGATGAAGTGTAGTGTTAAGCTAATATATGGCTCCATTGTGCGGCTACACCATAGGTCTGTTGTGGTGGTGAAGTACTCTGCTTTTGATACTTCATTAGCCACTTCTGCACGGCATTTTTCAAATAAAGCAGGCAGAGCAACTCTCGTGAAATGGTGTCGAGATGGCAAAGCATAACGCTTGACCAGAGTATTTATCATTTTTCTGAATCCTTCGTTCTCAACCGTGCTAATAGGGCGCATGTCTTTGGCTAAAAAGTATCCAACGGCATCTGTTATTTTTTTTGTGTCTTTGGATGGATACGGAGTTGCACTGAAGAGCGTGTCTTTAATTGATGACTGTGTTGCGGAGGATGTTTGTCCTTCTTTCTGTTTGTTTATTAGTTGGTCATATGTTGGTCTGTGTTTTTTTTTGTTGACCAAAGACTTCTGTGGCTGCTCTTTTTCTGGCATCTTCCCTCACGCTGATTTTTAAATGCGATCAGATACGACATACGCAAGGGGAAGGGCGAAAGAGAAATCGAAAGTGAAAGTGCGGATGCGCGAACGCAGGCCAAAATAACTTTAAAAAACGGAATAATCGTTTTTTTCTCAATCACACCATTTTTGTGATTATTGAGCCCCTAAATCAAAAATTCAATTAATTGCACAGCCCTAATTCAGAGGTTTTCTAAACTTCATACTTTTGAAATATTTAGCTTTATTTTGAAAGCTTTGCCCCATTCAAATTAATAGGGAAATTCTACACTCAGCATACTTTCGGCTATCAAAATGTTCAGCTCTTCAAGGACATTCATGCTTCTATTCAGAGATTTTCTATACTTCATACTTTGGAAATATTTAGCTTTATTTTCAAAGTTTTGCTCCATTGAAATGAATAGGATAATTATACTTCAGCATACTTTTAGCTAGTTCAGGTAGCAAAATGTTCAGCTCTTCAAGGACATTCACGCTTCTCTTCAGGATTTTTGTAAACCTTATACCTTTGAAATATTTAGCTTTATTTTGAAAGTTTTGCCCCATTGAAATGAATGGAAAAATTATACTTCAGCATACTTTCAGCTATTTCAGGTATCCGAATGTTCAGCTCTTCAAGGACATTCATGCTTCTCTTCAGGAGTTTTGTAAACCATATACCTTTGAAATATTTAGCTTTATTTTGAACGTTTTGCCTGATTCAAATGAATGGGAAAATTCTACTTCATCATACTTCCAGCTATTTCAGGTATCAAAATGTTCAGCATTTTCAGGGCAATCGTTCAGCACTCAGCATCCATACGCATTTTCTTCAGAAAATGCATTTCTCTAGTTGTTACCAGCCACCACATTTTCCCAGAACACAGAACATGTGATTTTATTCCAGAAAACAAATGTAAATCTATCTTTATCTCAACTCCGCGCAACATCCCACATTAATTTACTAATTAGAAAAATGAATGTATACGAGATGACAGCAGCTGTTACGTGATAGTGCATGCTGCATCTTCTTAATACTATAAAATGATTCAAAATTTTACTTAGGGCAGAAATAATTAAATGATTGAATAAACAGCTAGGTGGAAACACTCACCGTGATCCTGCTGCTGATGTTGGCCATCGCTTCACTCATTAGTTAATAACAGTACGCCCGCTAATGTTAGCTTAGCAACAAGGTAGCTAAGGGGCACTGAGAAGCGGCTCTAAGTTCCACCTGGAAACTTTGCATCAGTTGGCTACTTAGCGGTAAAAATGAATAACTGGAATACAAAAGTACGTGTTCAAGAACTGAAGATAATCGACTAATACTCGCTGCAATAGGAAGATTCCGATCAGTAGCTGAGCTAGCGTACCTCAAACCATACTTCAATTCTTCTTCTACCTTAATTTACAAAAGCTGGCAAGAAACATCGTGGCACACTACCGCTACCAACTGGCAAAGAGGAGTGAATCAGGAAGCAGTACAATATCATTTTACTAAAAAAGTAATAAATAAAATATTGAAAACCAAATCATTCTAAGATATTGAAACAAACGTTGACATCTTTAGTTCTAACAACATGAGTCAGTAGAGATAAGATCTTTATTGGAAACTGCCTTCAAACACCATTGTACATTATTTATTCAAGAAAAAGGCCTCGTGACTGGGCCAAGCTTCACAGTGTGTTGAAGCCAAAAGAGGAGCAGCAAAACTCTCACAAAGGAACATGGAAACAAAATCACATAGCAGGGAACAAACACAAAATATTAGATTTTTCTTTTGATTTTGAGGAGGAGCTGTCACATTCACTCAGACATTGTTGAACTAAAAATGAACAAAGTTCACTGCAATACTTTGTCAGTAGAATATGACATTACCAAAATGAAAAACATCTTCTGTGATTAACAAGCAGCTTTCAAACTGTAACAGGTTACAGCTACAACTCTGACTGTTAAAGGGAGAAAACACACAAATCTTTGTTTTACTGGTGAATCCAGATATTCTGCACTTGACAAATTCCACAGAGTGTGAAATCAATATACAATATTTAGGAGTGAGATATTCTGCAGTCATGTATCAGCCTGAGCCTCTACAAAACAATGAGTGTTTGTCAACGTTGCATGCAAAAGGTACTAATCTAGCAATGCTCCAGATGTCCACCCTGATGCTAGCTCGCTGGTGTACCTGCATCATCAGCTACCAGGTGGACGGCTGCACCGACACCCACCTGCTACGAGCGATAACTGAGACAGTACTACTTATGAGAAATGCACTTGGACGTTCTCAAAACAAAGACATCTACTTATGGTAAACAAAAGGGAGAAATGGAGACATACTCTTTATTAATAAAGTGTTTATTTAACTGTGTTAATTATAATAAGATGAAGGTTAGATCTGGTCTTCACATCTTTAGATCTGGAACAGAAGAGAGAAAATTATTTCCACTTTAGCTCTGTATTTTTAATTCATTGTCAGCTGTTGGTCAAGTAAAACTAGATGTGAACACACCTCCCTGGGCTGCAGGCAGTTTTCACTATTTTCTGACATTTTGCTTGTTCTTTTATCACACAGAGCTGATTTCTATCCAAATAGACTGCATTTTGTTTATGCATTTAGGCTTGTGTTTAATAATTGAGGACTTTTTAAATATTGCTAATGGTTCTGAAGTTTTTCATACCAGGGGCGGGTATCATAACATTAAATGGACTTACGTCATCAATGTCCTCGTCGTCATCACCAATGTCATCAAACTGGATCTCGTCGTCATCTCCAGGACCAAACGTGTCTGTCTCGTTGATTTTGGCTGTGAGAGCAAAGAGTGTTAAAATGAAAACATTACAAATGCTCTTGAACCAGAAAACCATAATGCTCCTGCCACAATTTGGTGGACTGACAATGGAAAGTGATGTGAACGCATAGTACTGCATGTGTGACTTCAGTGTCCTCCATTCCTGCACTGGAAGGTTTGAAGAATACAGCTACTGCACCAGCAGCCCAGCAACAGCCAGACAGACTAGAGTTCTTGTCGCCTGGTCTGTCATAGTCTCATCTGCCTCAGCCGAATAAACAGTGTCAGAGGTGCACTGATGCCACTGTTTTCCAAACCAAGTACTTAAATTTGAGTACCTGCTGATGCTGAGTACAGATAGTACTTAATAATAATGCAGTGTTTCTGCTACAAAAATTACAATTACCATAAAAGTGCAATGACTTTAGGGCCAGTTTTTCCTCTTTCAGAGCTCTGTAACACAGCACAGCCACCACTCCTACTGTCACTGACACTAATTGTCATTCAAGAGTGTGCATGTTGTTACACTGACCTGTAACACACCTGCACTGCTGTAGAGGAGCTGCTCAGCCACAAGAATTCAACTCATTCTCAATCACACAGAGTTCATTAAACCCAACTGTAAGCTACATAAAACTAGTGTTTATTTTCTTCTCTTTCACAGCAATTAACTACAATCAGCAGAATGATCACCAGGTGGGTTTAGTGGTTGGACAAGTCGACCGTGGGGAGAAGACGTGACACATTTCTGTGTGTTCAACAGCTGTTTGATAAATTCTCTCTATCACCGGGGGCTCGTTTGTGTGTTCATTCTTTTGGCTTTAAACTCTTTACTTGACTCCAAGAGAGCCCAGCACAAGAGTTCCTGTATGCCTAGACTGTCTGTTTATGTATAAATGGCAAATAAAAATCTTGAATCTTTTGTTGCAAGTGTTGGGCACTGTCATCTCAGTAAAATACAACCTAGTCTGCTGCGTGTGACTCCTCCCTCCACGTCTCAGACACAGAGCTTGCAGTCGCCTTTACTTCTGTCGGACAATCCTAGTTTATACCAAGCTGTGTTTCTGTACAGTGATGTTGGTAGTGTTGCTTTCGTCAATGAAAATTATGACTAAATATCGTCATCAATGAACCTTTATCACATGACGAAAACAAGACAAGACGCAACGTAAATGCCGGTTATGTGACGATGACTATAATTAAATATACAATGCAATATCATTGACAAAAAAACGAAACTAAATGTGGTTTACAAAATAAAAACTATGATAAAATGTCTTCATTTTCGTTGACCAAAACGAGACAAAACAAAATGTTATAAAGTTATTGTCTCATTTAGTCGCGTTATTATTATTATTATTTTGCAGTATTTCTGTTTCCTGTGTCTCGCTTCAGGGGCCACATCAGGTCACACTGCGCAGACGCAGGCGATGTCACTTCCTTAACCACCACTCGTGGCTTTATTTAGAAGACGACAACAAAGTTAAGTCTGACACAGAGAAAGGGACCGATGGCCAACCAGCTGGGGTTCGTCTTTGGAAGAAAAAGAAGAAACGGCATTTGGAAAAACTTTCATTACATAGAAGTGGAAAAGAAAACGGAATGTGTTGTGGAAAAAGATGGGGAGAAATGTGGCCACAAAATCACACAAAATGTGTATTGGTTGTATTCTTGAGTCTATAAGGTAACAATAATATAATAAGATAACCTTGTTTGAAATGGGTTTGGCTAAAAGAAAATTTTAGTTTTGTCTATATTACCAGGCACTTGTACTATATTGACTGGGTTAAATAGAACTACCTTATTAAAAAGAGACTAAAATACAATTTTCATTGACTAAAACTAGACAAAAATATTCATGGATAATTCCGACTAAAACTAGATTAAAATGCTCAGACTTTTAGTTGACTGAAACTAGACTAAAAAGATTATGAACGTGACTAAAACTAATAAAAACTAAAATGACAGCTTCACACAAAGACTAGACCCGTGGTTCTCAAAGTGTGGGGCGCGCCCCACTAGTGGGGAGTGAAGACATGACAGGTGGGGTGCACTGAACGAAGAAAAATAGAAATGGGTCATTAATACAACTCTGTCTGCTTGCGCTGAATCGCCAAAGAAACAACAGGCAGTAGCCTTATCAACCAAAAAGCCAGCCGAAAAGAAAATATGATGAAGCCCATCTTGCGCTTGGATTCACAGTGGGAATGGTGGGGGCAGAGGAGGGACCCATGTGTGTCTTGTGTCTTAAACCGCTGGCAGCAAACAGCACGAGACCCAACAAATTAAGAAGACATTTAGAGACAACACACCCCAGTCACGTTAATAAGCCACTCGACTTCTTTAAAAGAAAGCTGTCAGAAAACCGTCAGCAAGAAAATCGCATGGTAAAATCTGCATCAGTGAACAACAAAGCACAAATGGCTTCATTCAAAGTTGCCTACAGAATTGTCCAGTGCAAAAAACCACAAACAATAGCTGAGCAGCTTATTCTCCCTGCTGCTGTAGACATGGTGTTGATTATGCTGGATGAGACAAGTGCTGCAAAACTGAAAACTATCCCCCTGTCAAATGATACAGTTCCACTTATATTTTATCTGTTTTGAACTTGGTGTTATTTGATATTAAAATAAATTTGAAATTTTAAAATTGGCTGATTTTGTTATCATTTTTTTGACAAGTGGGGCTTGAAAATTCGCCCCCCCTTTTAAGTGGAGAATGACAGTAAATGTTTGAAAACCACTGGATTAGACTAAAACTAAAATTAAACCAGGCTGCCAAAAACAACAATAGATGTTGGGCTGGCATGCAGTTTCACTGACCGTGCTCTGGCAGCTCTCCGTACGCTTTCAAACTACGAGCCTCGTCCGCGTTGTACTTCAGGATGACATCGGCTTTGTTGTCCTGAAACACAAGTCGTGGTATTGTAGTGTTTAGATTCATACATCTAATGTCTGATAGCAGCATCAAAAAGGCTCCAAGACAAACACTGACAAAACCCGCAGTGCCAACTCACACTAAACCGAATCATTGGTTGACCGATTAACTGTATAATTGATACTTTTTAAATAATTGGCATGGGCTGATTAAAAAAAACAAATGCCTGCAGACACATCAGCAGACAGTTTTGTCAGCATCTTCTTTTTACATTGTTTTTTGATTATTTGTATTAAGGGGAGTGCAGAGTGTAGCAACTAGACACAGTGCTCTTTTTTAAATTTCAAATACTTGAATTCAGAGATTTTCATAATTAGTGTTAAATAAACGTCCATTTACATTAAGCAAATTTGTGTCTCATTTGTTATTAAACAGATGTATTTTATCTGCTGCAAAAAGAAAGCCACTTGCTAATGATCGGCAATTGAAAACCCTGTATCGTTCGATCACTAGTGTGACAACAGTCTGGTCTGAAACGTGTGAGCGACCAACACACCTGGTAATCTCTCAGTCCGACCAGTATGATGTCTGACGTGTTGATCCAAACCTGGAGGAAAGCAAAACCAAAGTAGAGCTTTTACCAACGTCGTTCAAGTTGATGCTCCCACAGTAACTGACCACTGAGGACACGCTGACTCAGCGTTATGTCAGGGAAGTGTGCCAGTGGGGGGAAAGGTGTATGAGCACTGTACCTTTTTCCGGAGTTTCCCTCTGATGTGACAAAGCCGCTTGGTTCCATCAAAGCACATGGCCTCCAGACGTCCATTCCCCAACATTTTAATCACCTGAGCATATTCTGGAAGACACAGGAGAGTGGATGGTGGTTAATTCAAGGTAATATTTTAAGCACTCTACCTCATTCCTATTATCTCATCTCGATGAGCATTCCCGTCTGCTTTTTTTTTTACTGCCTGTTTATACTGCTTAATTTCGCATCATTTGCCCTGGTTGTTGCTTGTTTATACTGCCTATTTTTTTGTTACACAACCTTATGCTAGTCTACTGTTTACTTGCCCCTTGCATGGGGATATGTATATACACATTGAGAGCCGATGTACCAGAGTCAAATTCCGCGTGTATCCGACACACCTGGCCAATAAAGTTAATTCTGATGAGGGAATGCTTTCTTTGAGATGTTTCAGTTTGTTCTAACAATTAAACAATCAATATTTGGTCAACAATATGTTGGAACATGGTTAAAAATGTTCATCCCAATGTCCCCAAGCCCCAAATTACATCTACAAATGTCTTGTCACCTTGACTGTATAAAAGCATCTCAAATAACAGAGGAAATTATTACATCTTCATGAAACATTAGATTACACTCCAGGGGAAATGAGCAGTGGTGTTAAATCTTGCAGTACAGTTCACATATTTAATGAGTGAGATGACTGTTTTGCTGATGAAGTCAGCAGGGTTGTGCATCCCATGTCTGAGAAAAGAAAACTTACAGCCTTCACTACCTGAAAGCGTCTTTTCAAATAGAGAAGTCACACACTAGGCTCACTCCCACACATAAGAAGGACACCGGCAGCACCAAGCGCACAAAGCTCTTAATGCTGGACTGCAGGCTCACACTACCATTTAGCAAGGTGGTAACAACTTCCACTGCATGTCAAACAGTGCTTCACTTTAAACACCATTGCTGAAATTATATTTCTTCCACCCTGAGCTCCAGTTTGTGCAGAATGATGTGTTCTGAGTCAACATTTTTTGGCCCAGAAGACCTCCAAATGTCTTCCAGAGGGCCTCTGGGAACATCCAACTGGTAGGAGACCCTGGGGTAGACCCAGAACACACTGGAGAGATTATCTCTCTCATCTGGCCTGGGAACACATCAGAACCCTGCCAGAGGAGCTGGAATACGTTACCAGGGAGAGGGACATCTGGACTGCCTTACTGAACCTGCTGCCACCATGACCCGACCCCAGATAAGTGGCAGAAAATGGCTGGATGAATGGACTACAGTCTTTGGCTCAACAGCTGAATTGATGAGTTATTCTGATTTCTGATGACTCTGCATAAATCACCTAAACCAACAACTCTCCCTCTACCTGCTGGTAAACCTGGTTTGTTTTTAGCACTACAAGCTAGTGCTGAAATTAAACTGACATCTAAAACATCATCTAATAGAAAATTATCAATTGGTTTGATCACTACATAAATGATTCCAACCAATTAAATGCAAGGTCTAGAAAATGTCACAAAAGAGGAAAAAAAAACCCCACAGGTTTACAAAGCCCAGATCGATACCTTTTTATAAGTAACAGTTCAAAACTCTTTCAGCAGACTCAAAACAGCCTTATATTTAATAAATACAGGTGTACTATATGGTGAATAAGGTGACACCTTCAAATGCCTTGTTTTGCCCAACCAACACTCCAAACCCCCAAAAATATTCAGCTTACCATCATGTATGGCATCTTAGAAACCAGAGTAGTAAATATTTGACATTTTTACTTTTAACTATCAAGACTATTTGATTGTTTCTGTCTGATCCTCTTGTTAGACCCAGTTCTTTAACTGAAAGCCAGAGAAGTGAAGACAGAAGAGGACTGTATAACATCAACAGACAATTTAATCAAAGTCTAGTCACATGTAGAGCATTACAGCGCTGGGCTCAGAGAATCAGTTTCTGCAGGAACTCCGTCATCAAAGAGCGCCGAACATTGTCTGTAGTTCCATTTATCTTCGTGGTCAGGAACCGCCCCAGACAAGGGTTGGACTTACACGCATCCCAACACTATTGGCCATAGGCGTGAGCAGGCCAACCTCTGCACATGTCAGCTTACTGAATATGCAAATCAAATGGTGTGTGAATGTTGTGATGTCTGGTGGTAGCTAACAAAATCACAAACATTTGGTCATCTTCAAAAAGAGCAGACATCCTGTCTATAAAAACCCTAATAAATGAACAGTAAATACCGGACATTTGGTTAACTTCAAAGCACAGACCTCTTGCAGACATTCTTTTAACAGACAAGCAGAAGATGCTAAACAGTTTTAACAGTCATCAATGCAATAGTTTATACATTTAAAATTATATATAAATATATTTATACATATAAATAAGGAATAAAAAATAGGAAAAGAAACAAGTTCATATGACTTTCCCAGATTAACTGACTAATCACTTTAGCCCTAGCTAAATGCCTTCAGTGCAGCTGTCTCTGCTGAAACAAAACGACAAAGCAATAACTGTAGTAGCACCGGTACTAACCCTGTCCATCCTCTTTGAACACCAGCTCTCTCTTCTCTGACTCATTCTCGTTCTTTCCACGTCGCCGATTCTTTCCTCCCTTACCTGTAAAGAGACGCAGGAAGAATTAAATGAATGTCCAGGGCTGTATTTTAAAGATCCTCCCACTTGACCTCAGCCCTGAAGGAGATTGTTGGAATCAACTGATTTTGGAAAAATGTGTTAACAGTTCGCTCTCAGTTCATTTTAAGCCTCATCAATGTTTTTGCTGACATGCATGTTCCACTTGGTAAACTGTTATTAACACAACATAAATTTAAAAGCCAATGTCAGCTACTTTCTGTATGAAAACTATAACCTTGTACATGATAACACGAGCGGTACCTATTGGTGACGTTGGCTACTCCGCTAATTTACATGACATCCTAATGACGTCAAATTATTGAGCCGCTCAAATGACACCTCTTAATGAGTTTAATAACACGATACAAGGCTATCTGGCGTTATTAGGGCTTAATTTATATGAAAACAGTAACAGATGTCTAGGGGTGGGGTTTAACTAGCAACTAGCTAGCTGGTTAACTGTGTCGGCTTAAAACAAGAAATTACACTTACACTTGTAAGATGGGTGTCAGACACAGCGTGTTGATTAACTATGTATCGTAAAGTAACTCCATTATTATCTCAGCCAATTTCATGTCTGCTGGCTAAATTTAACGATGACACCACTGACTACTGTGCTATATCCATGTTGCTAGTTAGCGTTAGCTGCTAGATGTCACGTTTTCATCGCCTTCACGGTGGGCTCGGCCGACGCAAAAACAATTAATAATACTGAAACCTCTTACCTTTATTTTTGGGCATAGTCTTTCACGCCTCGGTCACGTCAGTCTATGTCGGTAGGAACGACTGCCTGTTACTCAATGACTGCTTTATTACAATGGTTAGCGAAAGTACAAATACAAACTAACAGAACGCTACGAGAAGCTAGCATATAAGTAAGCTAACTAGTCACGGCTGAGTCTCCGCTGAACTGCGCATGCGCCACGCAAAACAGTCAAAACTAAATCTTTATTGTAACAGGCAAACATTACAGATATAGAGCAAATAAACAGTGGTGGAATAAGTACTCAGATTGTTTACTTCAGTAAAAGTAGCATTCTACAATATAAAAATATTCAGTTACAAGTAAAAATCCTGCATTCAAAATGTTACTTAAGTATAGGTACAAAAGTAACAGAAACGAAATATGGGCTATGAAATACCAGAAGTAAAAGTAGTAATTGTGCAGATTGGCAATGTATATCACATTATTGCATTATAGTTATTGATACATTATTATCTTACTTTATTGTTACCATCTCATATACTTATAATTTGCAATACTTTACATATTCCTGGGTAGCTTGTGAGTTTCCTTCCCAGAGGGCATCAATAGATAAAATACATGTAGTGCAGTAAAAAGTATTTTGGCTCTGAAATGTAGTAAAGTCCAAGTATGAAGTAGCAGAAAATGAAAACACTCAAAGTATAAGGTAGTTAACATTAGCTCCACCTTTACCAGCTGCAACACTAAAGTCTCACAATAATACATCAATATTTAATCCAATATGATGATCATGTGAAATGTAGTTCTGAATAATGAGTACTTTTATGTTTGGTATTTCAAGTATTACTTGATCCTACTGCTTTTACTGAAGTAACATTTTAGCCTAGGACTACCGTTTACTCATGGGCATATTACAAGACAATGGGCCCTTGGGTATACACATGTAAAAGGCCCCCTACATTGGAGCAAGACTGAAATGCACAGACAATGCACCACATAGAAAGAGACACAAAATGACAACAAACAACACAGCAGTGGCCACATTTTCTCTATTTGGAGTCATTTTGTGTCTAAAATTGTTTTGTGGGTCTTTGTAGGTTTTTTGCAACTTCTTGCATCTCTTTGTTTAACCATCTTTTTGAAGTTATTTTGTCTTAACAGTATTTTTGTGTGGTCATTTTGCATGTCTTGAGTCTTTGTAGTCATATTGTGTGTCTTTACAATCATTCGATTTGTTGTTGATTTGCATTGTCCTTCTCAAGTCATTTGATTGACAGGGGCCCCTTAAACACTCAGGCCCCTGGGCCAGAGCCCTTTAGGCCCATTCATGCTTTTACTCAAGTAAAAGTTCTTCATCCACCACTGTTGAGGAAGATGTGTTAAAAGGTGCAGATTCACAAGATCCTGCAATGATCAATAAAAGTCACCACAGCTTGTTAGAAGATTATCCTTTTTTAAAAATGATTTTTTATTTATTAATTTTTTTTAGAAAGTCCAACTCTCGCTGCAGGTACAAAAACAGAGAGATGGCATAGCAGCAGGACTGACAGGACCAGGTGAAAGACGAAGAGGAGGATGAAGAGGAGGACAGAGAGAAGGAAGCTATTCCCTTGTTCATAATTACACAATCATTTCTTTTACATTCCTTAATCCCAGAGCTGTACATCGATAGATGAGGCAAAAACATGTTTATAGTCCATAGCTATTTGAAAACAAAGAAAATCTAACTTTTGTCTCAGAGCACACAATCCCTTACACACAATCATTATGAAGTAATCATTCACCTACAGGATAAGATCTATGAGGGGTTCATGGTTACAGGTGCAGGATTTCTGGGGAGATTAAGAAGCAGCTCGATTTTTGTTTTTTTAGCGCTCACTAATTGCTCATTGACACAGATCATGTCTCCTCTCACTAAAATCCAGGCGAGAGGAGATTTTTTTTTTGCAGCAGATGGACACACAGGTACACGCCAACTTTAAACTGATCCGCTGGAGAGGCACAGAATAAAAACCTGAATAATGAACTCTGTGAATAGAGGCGAAACAGATGCCACACACCCTGGCAGCTACGTTGGAGGTCGTATCCAACAGCTGACTGCTAGAAACTAAGGGATGTGTTGTCTTGTAATTAAAAAGCCACATTCACCCATATTACATAAACTATTCATTCTTGACTTTGGAAGCAGCAGCTTGACATAAAAATTCCCCAACACAATCTCTAGTCTACTTGTTTTTGAAACTTTCAATAAAATCTCATGGTCTTCCTTGGCAGATCACATTGCTCAGTAGTTACAAAACAAGTTTAATGATGCTGTATTGTCCTATTATTACTTAAAATTGTGACACTTAAGTCAACTTTGCACAGAAGAAGGCCATGAGATGTGGTTGACGGGGTTGAAAACACAAAATTAGAGCTTGTGTCGAGGATGATTTAGTATCTAGTGGTATCTGCAGAGTTTTGGATTTACATATTTCTGCTCCTCTGCTTCTTTATAGTGTGAAATACTGATAATTTAATCTCTTAGGGCATTTACACAAGATAAGCTGAGAAAGAAAAAACAGTGTGGTTGAAATACTTGCAACTTTGCAACCTATGATGAGGCATCGTGAGTAGAAAATACTGCTATATGTCAAGCATATTGTACAGATTTGGACAAATCTGTCTGACATCACTTCCTCCATGCTACTACCATGAAGCTAAATTAAAAAAAAATCAACATTGCATGTTTGAAAAAATCTCCCTGAAGAAGAGAAACTTTTCTTAGAAGCAGAAATATGAAATATTGGTTCTTCACCATCTGTTGAGCACCAAGTTGGGAACGACTGGACTATGAGTTACCTGCACCTCAGTGGAGAGGAACCTGAGAAGATGGCACACCATCTAATCAGAAACCTGCGAGGTGAACAACTCAGCAATCCGCCATCTTGTCTGCAGCCAGGTTCTCAAGCCTCAGTGCAGTGTCTGGTTTCAGTGATGACCGGACGTCTGTGGGGCGACTAGATTCAGACTCTAGAACAGTGACTGGGCCTCATGTAAAGACACTGTTGTACTCTGGTCCTAAATTTCTCATCTTTTAGGCTTTTGCTTGCACAGCTCTTTCAAGCTGAATTCAATAAACGCTCAACTGCATAAAGCTGTTGTAAATCACTTGACTGATAAAAACCACCCGTTTATGAGAACTGATACTTAGCAACACACCTGAGGTTGGTACCTGTTCAGCTCAGGTTGTGGGAACGTTTCATTCATCAAAGCATTAGATAAAAGAAACGCACACTGCTGTCAGACATTTAGCAGAGGCACCGGTCGTACCAGGCCATTAAAACCATTAAAAAAATGTTAATCTCTCCAGAAGAGCAAAGCAGCCTGTGACTAATATGAGATGGTACTAGAGAAGATATCATTCTGCTGTCACGTGTTGTAACAGAGGATGATACTGGACAGAGACCTGCAGCTGCCAGAGTAACCACTACTGAAATGTAGAAGCTGCTGTGCACAAATATGCCAATGAAGTATTAAAATCTGAAATTCTTCACAGTAGCAGCCATGATGATGTGGTGACCACAAAGTTTAGCATCAAGATTGCTAGTGTATTTCTTACTAAAACTGATTAAAATATTTAAACTCCAAATTAATCCAGATGAAGTCACTATAATTATTTAGTCAAATGAGTGTTTTCTCCCCATTCATGGCTCGTGAGCTTCATTTGTATGTTCTAAGTACGACGATCTCTTAAACCTGTCATTCATGTCACAACCCGATCACACGACTGTTTCTTGCACGAGGCCCATTGTGCGCATCCGCGAGCAAAGACGTTCTCCTGCACTGTTTACATCCATGTCTGCTACAGTCACAGTCGTCCCCTTCCTTTCGTTTGCTGCTGCATTTCTTAACACACCAGTGCAGATTAGTGTAGTGCAGGAATGTGCACTGTGTTACTCGTGAGCATGCACAATACAAACAAACCAGGCAGAAATCCATCTCACCACTGGCAAAAAGGCCAATAAGCACATTGCCCATGATGACTTTTGTCTTCTAAACTATGTTCACATTACCTGCCGAAGTGACTCAGATCTAATCTTTTCATGGATGTGTAAACCAACCAAATCAGATCTGGGTCACTTCCATTAGATGAACCCCAGTTCCCTTAATTGCATCCACCTTTCCTACACTTGCATCTTTTCCTTGTGTCTTAGTCTCTACATAGGATACGAGGAGAGAGAAACTGACGAAATATGTTATAACTGTCATGAGAGGCTCTACATCTGAAGCGTCCACTCATCAACTGATGTCTGATACAGGCTTCAATGAAAAATGCACTTGTGTGTCCTCACTCATGTCTCCTCCAGCAGTCTCCTCGCTCCTCAGAGCAGGAATATGACCTTTGGTCCTTCAAGTTGGTGGACTGGAGCGACTTCCAGGTCATATGAGGGTCGCTAAAATAAAGGAACTGGGATTCACCTTGTATGTGCTCCTAGATTTGATTCATTTCTGATCTCTAATAATTTGGTCTTGTTGTGTCGCTGCTTCCTGTCCGTGTGTGTCAGTGCCATGTACCCAGCTCCAGTGTGAACACCGCTGAGCTCCTAAACGGCCACACATGCACATATGTAACTGAAATGTGAGGTACATGCACACAAGAATAACAACTAGGTTGTGTGTGTGACGGTCAAATGACCCAGTTTCCTCCCAAACCGCTGGGTTACGATATGTTCCTTCTAGTTTGGCCTGATCAGAAGCTTCTCCATAGACGTCCACCACATGTGAAACGTCCTGGTCTCTCCACTGACCCCGTTGCTGTCGTCGCTCTTCTCCATGTTTATTGTTACCGGTCTTTGAGGGGCTGACACAGAATGATGACAACAGGCTGTGCAGAGAAGTCAGGCCTGTAATGTGAACGTAGCTTATGGGTGAATGAACCCTTTAATTTGCCTTCGCAGTGGTGCCGAGTGTGATTGTAAGAAGGTTTCAAGCCTGTTGTTAAATGCAACCATATGCTGCTGAGTGACTGAGCACAGGTAACTGACAGGGTTTACATTTGGATCAGTAGCAGAAACGATGCCACGACTCACCAAACCCATAGATTTACAGACCAGACAGAAGAGTTTCGAAAACAAGATGTCTCAAGACAAGGTGGAAATTTAAGACTATAAGTCAAAAATAAAGACACAAAGATAAAAGAGATCAATAAAGTTTTGGAACACATCTCTAAATGCCTTGTTGTGGTCTGCTCGCCTCCCGACACCCAAATCTGTGTGCTTTGTATGTTACGCCCTCTCCTCCTGAATAAAAATGCATGGTCTTGATTCGTAGAAACCTGAGTTGCTCGCCATGTTTGTAGTTACAGTTCAGCTCACTGTCGGCTGCACACACAGACAATTGGTGGCTCAGGTGGAAGGTAGATGTCCTTCTGGGCTCAAGCGTTTTCACATCAGCGTCTGGAAGCAGGAAGCTCTCACACCTTTTTCACCCCAACGTTTTGTCCTCACAGAGCTTGTTACTTCACCGTGTCACCTTGTTTCCACAACATCTTATCTTGTGCTGGGCCTAAATGTGACTCCTCAACAGGACCGAAGTTCATTTGTTGTGCAACTGTCAGCATCTCCTCAGGACAGATCTGCTTTCAGAGTCCCTTAAGCCTCCAGGTGCTTCTTCAAATCAAATTTCAATTTACTGGCATGTCTTAAAGCGGCACAAGGATCTATGTAAAATTATGCCTTGTTTTATTGTTTTAATAGCCTGAAAACTGCACCCTGCAGTGCCTGGAGAAGCAAAGCGTCTTAATCTGCTTTACAGATGTCTGATAAGGTGGATCATTCTTTCTGGTAACGTCATCTCTTAATCGCTCCTGAATGCTCGATGTTGATAATTAGCTGACTGGCAGAACATTTATTAGTTTTCAGTCATTTAAGAAACAAAAAGCCAAAATCCACAGCTTGGCCGATGTGGGTTTTGAACTGCAGGCATTTAGTACAGTTTTATGACAGTTATTAAGCAAAATGATGAACTGATTATTAATCAGATTTTCAAACACTAAAATCTCCCTGTCAGTTAAAAAGAACAAGCAGTTTACCCTCATTTTCAGAGTTCTGAGTTTTAAAAAATGCAATACACTTCAGTGAATTTGACTGAACTTTGTGTAATGTCAGGAAGTCCTGACTAGGTCTGATACGTTCTAACAAAACCCAGCTTCTGTGGCATATTATCCCAGAAACTCCAGAAATTTAGATCTGACACTTCTGCTCTCAGATTCTCCAAGTAAATCTCAAACGCAAACAGCTACCTTCCAAGGCTCGATGAATATTAATCGGGTCCTGAACTTAGTCTTTTTCTACAGATGCCACTACCTTGAGGCTATTTGAGGTTTAAATGCAGGATTTACTGCTATGCAAAACCTAATGTCAATGATCCCAGCTCTTTGAATGCATATATTACATTACCATGTTCCTATGCTCTGATTTCCCCATTTGAAGTAAATAAATACAGTATGCCCATTTCCCTGACCGGCACACTGTCTCTGTGTCTGAGGCAGCGCTGATTGTCCGAAGCCAAAACGTGGCAGGAGGACTCTGTGTCCGCAGCGGGAGGAGATGACAGGTTAACAGCTCTGTCAAACAGTGACGCTGAAGGTGAGACTGTACAGTAAGACAGCAGAAGAGACCCAATCAGACAGGCAGGGGAGGGGTCAGCCGTGTTCTCTGTGCTCCTATTTGGCGTTAGCAGTTCACAGGTCCATCAGTAGTCTGTCCCGCCAAAGTGGACCGGAGAAAGGGAGCGGAAGGGGTGGTCCAGCAGAGGTCAGGATGAGGTCAGAATTGACAGGAGGTGAGGGGGTCAAGGAGGGGTTAAAAGTCACAGAGCGGTGGAGGTGATTTTCTTCATCCCTCTCCTCTGGGCCAGTGTGGAGCAGCCCACCGGCTCCAGGACTGGAGAGACGTTCCTGTTCAGGGCTGAGTAGGTGGCTGCCATGGCGCCCTGGAGGGAGGAGACAAAGGCGGAAACAACTCGTCAATTAATTAATTAATCAACTAGCAGACAATTAATTGACCTTTTTACTGTGGCAGCTCCGGATCTTTCCCCACCATAGCGGTGATATTCCACCTCCCCAGAGCCGGTCTACACCTCCAGGGATCAGTACTCCCAGACCTTTCCTGCTGCCCAGCTTACCCTGCACCCGACCCCAGTCCCTATCCCTGCAGGAGGTGGCCCACAGGGCACCTTTGTGTGTGTGTGTGTGTGTGTGTGTTTGTGTGTCACCTTGACCAGGTGCGGTGCATCATGTCTGTTGAGGGTGTATTTGGGCAGCTGGTCTCTGTGTGTCACCCACGGGTGTCTGAGGACCTGACCTGCCGTCAGCCGCTGGTGGGGGTCTACGTGCAACATCTTAGACACCAGGTCCTGAAGGGAAGAGGAAACACATGAGCTGTAGTTCACGTGTGAATACAACTCACCCTCTGCTGACCTGAAACATTTACAGCACAGTTCATGGAAATCCAAAATGTGCCCAGAGAATAAGAGGAAGAAAGGAGGGAAAGACTGAACGTTCAAAGGCGTGTTTGGGTGACCCGAGAGCAGCAGCAGTCATTAGAAACTTACGTAAATATGAGAAGGAGAAACTGATTTACTCCCAGCACAATAATTCGCCTTCACCTTGGTGTGTCCATTACATCAGTATGAAGAGTCTACACACTCCTTGTTATGTATTTATGAGGAAACAGTTCCACACCTTAGCCTCAGCAGAAACAGAGTTCCAGTATCCTCCACTGAGCGAGAACTTCCCACTACCAACACGAGCCAGAATCTCCTCCGGTGTGTCCTCTGGACCGTTAGCAAACGGAGTGAAGCTGCAGTTGGATGAAAAGAGCAAAGGATACGTCGAAAAACAGGAAAAAGTGACGCTAATAAACACGGCCATAGGCCTGATTCTTGGACATTTTGCACAGCGAGACTCAGGGGCCAGAGAGTCCTGGGTCCTGTTTACCCAGAAGTATTTTGAAGGATTTTCCAAATGCATTTCTACAAATACACTTACATTTCCACATGCATTTCCCAAAGCGACATTTAAGAAAGAGTATACATATGTACACCCTTAAGAGCTTTTTACTGTTGGCTGTCTGTGGTGCTGAGGCTGATATCAAACACACTATTCTATAAATTTTTAAACATATAAACACATTCCTACTGCTGCTGACGGAGGAATGAACTGAAACAATCAAACTGTGGTCTTTGCTTTCTCCTCCAGCTCCAGGAGCTTCTCAAGATACTGGTAGTTTCATGTACAGTACTTTATAAGAGCGTCTTCACTTTGATGCTTTAGGGAAACACCTCTTAAGCTTAAGAAGCTTCTAAGACGGATGCAACTATCATCGTAGATGCTTTGAGAAATACAGCCCTGGATGTTTAACTTCCAAGCATTTCCCCTCCCAGGAAGGTACCATGTAATATTCTGATGTTATTAGTTGTTTGTTTTTACACCTACCCGGTTAGCATTGTGTACAGTAGGACTCCAAGACTCCAGATGTCACAGGCTGCATCATAACCCTGCTTCTTTAACACCTGCCAGGAACACAACACAACAACTTTCTTTAATCTGACGCTGCTGCGTCCTCAGTAGCTTCAGCGCCTTCTAAATGATCTCAGTGACCTTATACCTTGATGAAATACTCTTGTCAGCTGTGCAATTGTGTTCATATGACTGTCTTTTATTATGACTTTTGCTTTTAGTACTTCATTTCATCTTTCGTTTTCTGTTTGGTTTAGCCTTTGTTACACAGGTGGGCAGCAAAGAAGAAAAATCGGACTTTTCAACAACAACAGATTAAATTCGTCATATAAAGAAAAAAGGAAGAAAGAGAAAAAACACTGATGTCAGACAAAAACGTTGGGCTTCAGGAGACAACCCTGACGAACCTCTGGTGCAACAAAGTTGGCAGTGTAGCACGGCGTCATGAGCAAGCCGTTCTCCGCTCTCAGCTGTTTGGCAAAGCCAAAGTCACAGATCCTGATGGACTCAGCGTTCCCGCTCTCATCCACATAGAGGATATTACTGGGCTTCAGGTCTCTGTGCACAACCTGCAAACACAAATGAAAGGACAGCGTCAAAGAGAATCCCAGTTCCCTTATTTTATCGTTCCTCAGTTCTAGCTTGACCTGGAAGTCATTCTGGTTCCTCTCATGCAATTAGAGGAACTGAGATTCACATTCAGTGTTGAAAATGTCATAGGAAAACTACTGTATGTGTTGAAACTTTAGGAGCAGTATCAAGTTCCATGATTGGTTGTTTACTCCTATTGCTGGATGTGATTATTTTAGGGGACATTCAGTGCAGGCAAGTCAAGAAGCGTATAGAGCATGAAACATAAAATATGTCATCTTTAGTTTTCAAACACCATAAACAGGAGAGGATAGTGATATGTGTTTCAGAGACACATACCCCCTGTACATGCAGGTACTCCACTGTCTTGGTGATGGTGTAGAGAACGGCGCTGGCTTCTCTCTCAGAGAAGAACTTCTGTCGAAGGATTTTGTCCAGCAGCTCTCCTCCTTTCATCAGCTCTGTGACCAGGAACACTGACCGGCCGTCATCATACACCTACGACATGCACACAAACCAACACACACTTCTGTCACTGAACTGTTGTGTGAATAGTTCTTTCTGGCCAGTTTCCTCCTTCAAACGTGACTCAGCTGAATCTAGTGCAGCAGCTTCAGGATGGAGATGGGCTGGCTCATTCAGTGACAAATGCTACCTTTGTTTTATAAAACTGCAAACTGCATAACTTTGAGCTTCAAACAAACCCAGACATTTAAAGACATCAGCTTGGCCTATGAAAAACTGTGAAGTTTCTGTCTCTAATGAATTTTTATACAATTGTTTCACTGAGAAAATAAACTCCAGACTGATAAACAATGACGATCTTTAGTTGCTGCCGCCAACAAGTCAAACTGTTGAGAACAGGATGGATGTGAGGCCGCTGTGACCTTAAGCTTTGACTTTTGACCACCAATATCTAATCAGTTCATCACTGAGTCCAAGTGGACGTTTGTGCCAGTTTTGAAGAAATTCCTTCATCCCTGAGACATTACATTAATGAGAATGGGACAGACAGAAGGACAATCCAAAAACAAAAAATGGATTCCAGTACGACTGTCTTTTGTTAATGGCACCGGTCCCAGTGAGGGCACGTTCACCCAGCAGTAAGATGACAGTTCAACTCTGAGAGTGAGCCACAGGAAAACAAACTGGAGTAAAAGCATCAGCACCACAGGCCACCACAGAGACACTCCCCAGATTTTAGATTTTCAGGTCTTGCCTCACTCATACACAGGAGAGATGTATTTTCAGAATAAGATGCTGCTTTGAGACAGGAGTTCAACTTGAAGTGAGCAATTATAAAAAAAATCACAGTACTGCTGAGCACCAGGATTCCCTGAGTGAATCTCCCTCAGTATGACTCACATCCTTGAGGGTGATGATATTGGGGTGCTGTCCGTATCTCAGTAGGATCTCCACCTCCTCTGTCGGGTCTCTCTTGGCTTTGTTGATGATCTGTAACACAGACGAGCAGCTTTCACAGAGGTAGGAAGATGCACGTAGACATCACGCCACAAACTCTTGCTTTACCTTGACTGCGTACTCCATGCCAGTTCCTTTGTGTATGCAGCGTTTACAGATGGAGTAGGAGCCGACGCCGATGTCCTCTTTGATCTCGTAGGCATCTGAGAAGTGGGATGTGCTTCTGTGGAGCTGCTACACAAACATACACATGCACAACAGATACACTTATTATGATTAATAACTTGTGACTGCACTGCGCTGGGGTCGGCTGGCCCGCCTCCACTGGTGTTACTGTGTTTACACAGCCATTCTTGAACTGTTACCTGCATAGTAACACTAGCAGGTAACAGTTCTCTGTACCTAAGGTCCAAGCAGAACATGTGTGCAGCTCCCTGGACATAGACTGTTTTTCAAAGTTTTACATTTTTTACCGTCTCTTATTCAGTGTGTTTTATGGGGTTTTGATTTGTATCTATGACATACTGTTTAGTAGGGGGCGTGATGGATTCTTCTGTAATGTTTGGTCAGGACACTCTTGAACAATCTCACTGAGATTTACCTGGTTAAATAAGGGTTAAAAGAAAGAATGAAATACATTTAAAATAAGGGATATTTGGATTTAATATTGATTGTTTCTTTAAACTGGATATTTTCCTCTGGAAGACTTTCGTGACAAGTAAAAATGCTTCAGAGAAACCATCCCACTATGGAAAAGATGACTTGTACTCTTTCTACAAGGCTGAAACAACTTGTCTTTATCATCAGACAATAACGCTATGCCCCTGTGTAACGTACTGTAGCTGTGTATATGTCTCCTTTGTTGTAGACTTCATAAGATTAAAATGACATAAAAAATAACAGTAAATATAGTTTTTTTCCTCTGAGACATGTTAAATTAGTGAATACAAGTGTGTTTGTACCTGTACAATGGTATTGGGCACTGGTTGTGTTTCATCCTCTGTTATAGCCACGAAACTGAACCCTCTGAACAGCTGGCGGGCGTTAGCACTCACAGGGATTCCCGGAGAGTCTGAGACACACACAGGAACAGCTCAATGAATTCAGATTTTACTGAGAGCGTGGTTCAGCTCTGCAGGCGGAGTGACAGTCTCACCTCTGGGGGTTTTAGCTGTGAACTCAGGATCAAAATAGAACGTGTCATCGGGTCGCCCTGCAGCTGGTTTGAAGGGAGGGTGGATCTCTTGGCGGTACAGCTTCTGCAGACAGAAGGAAAATCGTCAGACAAATCAAACCGGGGAAAAGCGATGACAGAAATAAGCTTTTGGTTGTTTCTGCATGTCTGTAAAACACTGACGTTCCAGTCGATGCTGCTGAAGAAGCAATGCCTCTTGATCTCCTCGACTCCATCTGGTCCAGCTCCTGCACATAAACACATCAGCTGTCAGAGCAGCGGAGACCAGCAGGGGGCAGGGAACCACAGCCTCACTGCTTCATCATTAGAGTGAAACTCCTCACTGTTCAAAATCACAGAACCCAAGTTTAAATTCTGCTCCAAAAATACCAAATCTGTCAGACCTTAGTTGGACAGATTGAAGAGTAAACGTTAAATAGTATAAATAGTTTCAGTGAAGAGCGGGATCAGATGCTACAGTCAGAGTGAAATCTGATTAGGCTTCCAACCTTAATCGAGTACTTCTCAGTTCGAGTGTTACCTAGTCTGTTGGCTGGGTTACGCTTGAAAAGATTCCTGAGGAGACTCTGAGCTTCTGAACTCAGAAACTGAGGCATCCCTAACTTGGCTCTGTGGAAAAACAGAAAAATGAGCGTTAGAGAAACAGAATAACTGCAGAGAGGTGCAGATGTCTCCAGATGGCCATATTGTATATCCAAACTGAAAGTATATGAAAGACTAGCCTATGAAATGTTGCACACAGGAAACACTCAGCATTCTGCACACTGAGCATTTTTCTACACTGAGAGAGACGACAGAGGAAAAGGAGGGGTTAATATTTACTGTTTTTTTGACAGACTAACATGATTAGATTTTCCCTCCTAATCTTTGTTCACCTCCTGTGTCTCTTCCCTCTGAACACTCAAATCCATTTCTCTTATCTCGCCTCTTCTTCCTGCACACTGCATTTTATCTCCTCTAATATAAATCATTCACTTTCGCTCACTCAGTCTCTCTTGGTTTCTCCTCGGATGTACAGCAACCTGTAATTAAAGCTGTTAGCTGGTGACGGGATAGCAGTTTACGGACAGTATAAAGTGTCTTACTTGAGAATCATGGTCATCGTCTCTTTCCGGTCTTTGCCTTGAAACGGCAGTGTTCCAGTTAGCATCTCAAACTAAAAGAGAGAACAACACGCAGCGTTACACTTTGCAACGGCTCCTTGAAAGGATCAGACAGTGGTAAAGTCTGCACACAGTGACCTCTACAACAGGGACGACATAACTGAATAAACTCTGAGACCAGAACACCTTCTGTGATGCAATAAACACCACCATGGTCACAGAAAAGATCAGAACAAATAATCGCATGATAGTAGCAGAAGTATTTTGCTGACAGATCAGTTCAGTGTATTGCTTGGTGCCAGATAGCAGAGGACGCCTTCACAGGTCTGCGGAGTCCAGGTCTTGACGAGTCAGAGCTGCTGCTTTGGCAGCAAAAAAGGACCTACACAAAATTAAGCAGGTGGTTTTCATGTTGTGGCTGATTGGTGTAGATCTAATTGGTAGAAGTCAAAAGTATTTCTGCAGCTTTATCAAACGTAAGTGAACACAAACCACAGGGAGGAACAAGACAAATATCCCTTTCTGCCACCTGCGAACCAGCAGCAGTGTCCTCTCACCATGAGTACGCCGTATGACCACCAGTCAGCGCTGTGTGTGTGTCCTCGCCTGTTCACCACCTCAGGAGCCATGTACTCCACTGTCCCACAGAAGGAGTAGGCCTTGTTCTCGTGGTCTATCGACTCCTTACTGAGGCCAAAGTCTGAACACAAACACGTAGGCAGAAGTCAGAGATGAAGGAGGTATCACAGTTTACAGCAGCAGGAGCTGCAGTCAGAGCACGTGCAAGCAGAAACGAAAGCAGGAGTACACGTACTGTAAGCAGGCAAAACAGGCACAAGTACACAAAGGTGTAATATTACGCACCCGTCAGCTTGATGTGTCCATCCTCATCAAGAAGGATGCTGAAACAACACAAACGCTTTTTATATTCTGAAGGACACGTCTGCAGGCAAACGTTTGTAATGCAGCAGGACTCTGTGTGTGTGTGTGTGTGTGTGTGTGTGTCTGTGTGTGTGTGTCTGTGTGTGTAAGCCTACTTCTCAGGCTTGAGGTCTCTGTAAATGATGCCGAGGCCATGAAGGTGATCGAGGGCCAGAGCAAGTTCTGCCAGGTAAAACTTCACATCCTCCTCTGTGAACATTACCTACAACACACACGCGCACACACACACAGTGGTAAAAACATTCAAACTGTTACTTAAGCAAAAGTACAAAAGCATTAGCATCAAAATAAACTTGAAACAGCAACAATAAAAGTACTCGTACACATTTCACATTAATGTATATCAATTTCTTAGACAGTTATTGATGCGTTATCATGTTCATCATGCTGCAGGCGGCAAAGGTGGAACTAAAGTTAACTACCTGATATACTCTGAAGTACTGTTTTGTTTTATACTTTTTGGGCCCCAGGGAGATTTTTTGTTGCAGTACCACGAGTGGCCACTGGGAAAAGCTCGCTGAAAACGGCTGAGCGGTGCCACTAGCTTTCTAACAGCGCATCCATTCTATTTAATGCAACGAAGCCAAAACAGGTGTTACCTCCTTAGAGAGACGAGTGAAGAGATCTCCCCCTCTGAGAAAATCCAAGATCAAGTAGAGCTTCCCCTCTGTCTGAAACGCTGCAAGGAGGAAGGAAGTAAGTGAATTAAGACACAATCTGAGAAGTTTCTCTACTTGCTGAAATTTTCCACTGCCAAGTGTGTTGCCTGCTAGAAGAGATGTAATGAGCTCCGATCGGCTGCTATAGTGCTGGTGACTCATCAGGGAGATCTGACTCACCGTAGTGCAGCTTGACAATAAAGGGGTGATTGACCTCTACCAGGATGTCTCGCTCCATCTTTGTCCTGACCCGGTCACGCACTGGAAACACACACACGAAGAGAAAGTGGGGAAAAAAAAAACAACCAGATAAGCTCTCCCTGAAAAGCCCAAATCAAACAGTCTCACTTATTCAGCTTTGATTTTGGCTGGAGGCTCCTAGATGGCAGCAGATGAGTAACTGAATCAAGAAAAGCATCAAGAAAAGAAACTGGAAGACAAAATGATAGACAGAAAGAAGCAAATTCAGACAAAGAGGAAGCCAGAAAAACCCCAGAAATAAGCTGCATGTACACACAAAAATAAAGGAGTAGGGTGTGTTTCTTTCCACTGGCAGATGTGACATGAACATCACTTTAGGAATCTGTTTCTTCTCTTCCTCTCTGCCTACACCTCTGTAGCTCTCTGTCTCATGGTAATTTGTGAAGTCACATTGTGGTGAGGCTGATTGCACAAACAAAAACAAACACACTGGATCCACTTGTGAACAGTTTTCCACTGAAACTAATGCAGACAACTTAATTCACAAAAAGCTCTTCTGTGAGTCCAGAGCAGCACAAGTCAACAAACAAGGCTGTTCCCCAGCTCAGGACAAATTCAGTTACACACATTTTTTTTAAGGAACCTAAATATACCTGAAGGTTCACCAGCAAAAAAACTTATGATCTCATAACTGTTGCATCCACCTGTGCTTTTACTTAAAATGGAATTTGTTGTTTATTGGGTTTGAACACATTTCAGGGAAAGTGTCATTTTGTAGAAAGCAACTGTCTTGCTCTGTCTTCACCTTTCAGTGTGGCCTTCTTCAGGACCTTCATGGCGTACAGCTGACCGGCATCTGGTCCCGTGATCTTCCTCACCAGGAACACCTGGACACACACAGACAGACGTATGCATTTATTTTATGTGATGTGCTCAGTAGAGTAAGTGCTGAAGGGTTTCTAGGTCATACTTATGTAAATTAACAAGCACACGCAGACACACAGCAGGGATGCTAATTGTTCATTCATAAAGATGATGGTACTCAGAGCAAGTGTGAAGGGCCCTTAGCCTGCCGTCTCCATGGCAACAGGCTCTCAAACACTGGCGCTAGAAAAACATTACATGCAATTGAGTGGAAATGAAACACACTTACACAAACACTTAAGGCTGACTCACATACAAGCGCTGGCAGGTAAATAAACACTCACACACCTTGCCAAAAGAGCCTTGTCCCAGAACTTTACGCAGCTCAAACTGTCGCGGGTCGGCCTTCTCTGACCCCTCCTTCACGTGATGAGTGATGTTGATCTCTTTGATTGGCATGTCATCCTGTAAACACACACAGACAGACACACCGGTGAAGCAGAACACTTGCTGGCCGGTCACTTTCTTGATCAAAACGATGAAGAGCTGCTGGTTTTATCTTATCAAGTTGGGTCATGATTTGCTGCTTTTGTTCATACAGACAGGCAACAAACACTTTTCTGCAAATACCTCTGCACTTTTACACAAGTCGGATTTTGAATCCAGGACATGGACTTGTATTATTGTATTATAGTATTCCTGCACGGTTTTATTGTTACTTTTTAACATATAGTAAGTAAAGGATCCAAGCACTTCTTCCACCACTGGTTACAGGTCGGTTCTGTGGGTGTATTCAGACAAACAGAACACAGAGCAGCAGGCGACAGACAGACCCGGGTGTTTCAGTGTGAAGGTGGACTTTTCCCTTTTTTCTATACTTCACATGAATCACACAACAGGTTGAACAGAGTTCCGAATGTTCGTCACCCGCATGGCGGGACATCATGACACACACACACACACACACACACACACACACACACACACACGGATGCACACACAGTTGACATGGAGCTGCCCCGATACCTGCTTCCACCTGCAGCTCAGTGACTAATGATACCATACTGTGTGAGCCTGTGTGTACTCAGCGACAGCAGCCATGCACCAATCTTCACCTGAAGCTCCCCAGTCTGCTTTGTGTGCTCAGGATATTGATGCAATAAACCCAACAGGTAAACACATCCAGACTGTGTTTGCACCTGTCAACAACCTCTTCCCGCTTTCTCATCTTCTCTATATTCCTTTCGTCTTTCTCCGTCTATATTTCTATTGCCTCCTCCTTTTCTCGTACCTGCAGTTCCCAGGTGCTGGCTGCCAGGTGTCCCAGTGCATTATGGGTCCTGCAGTCCCGACTGCAGCCGAGGCTCTGTGGTGCCAGCATGCTCCTGTGCGACGACTATGAGGTGACAGAATGGAGCTCGTGTTTCATCTCCCACTCCCTTCCTCTGTGCCTACCTCTCACAGCCTCAGAGAAATCTTCGCCTCCCTCCCTCACCCACTAAGTCTTTCTCACTTTTTCTATCTTTATTTGAGCTGTTGTCAGATCTTGTCTCCACTTTGCGCCTCTCTCTATCTTCTTCATGGGAAAAGGTTTAGTCTGGAGCGGAAAGGGGCGGAGCCAGAAGCACAGTGGTGGAGGAAGTGTTCAGGTACTTTAACTATAAGAAGGGTTTTTCCAGCCGCCAGAAGTCATGTCAAACAGCCATGGAGGAGCTGTGGGCAGCTAAAAGTCTGAACCAGCAGCTGCCAGAGTGAAGAGGTGGCGTCTCTTGCACAGAGAGAGAGGGACAAAGAAAGAGCAACAACCAGGGTTAACATGGGTTTGGCTATTTGACATGGAGAGGGTTAAAAGCAGCCAGAGGACTCAGACTGGATCCAGATGTGGCCTTCTTCCTTCTGGATGTGTTAGTATCTAAAGCTAACCTGTTTGTTTTGGTAGCATTAGCCACCTAGCATGGTCAGGATTTTACCTTTTGTGTTGAATTAAAGTGATTTTAATTTAGGAGGAACTGGAGCTTAGTGTAACGTCAGCAGTAACCAGAGTGTTCTACTGTTAGCCAGCTAACACTAGCTTCAGAATGGAGGCTGTAGTTTGTCCCAACCAGGCACCTGTAGTTTATGCTGTCATTAGGAAATAAGATGTGATGGTTAGAGATCGGTTAGGAGCAGGTAATGATATCACTTTGGTTTGCGTCTCACTGGAGCCTCTAGGCTGAAAAGACATTAGGTAGAGGAGCTTTAAGTAGAAGCACAGGAGGGTTATCAGCAAGGTTTAAGTCCTCATAATGCACAATAGCTCCTTTCACACATGGTTACACTGCATGTCATCAAGTACAGAACATCACACTGCATGTAAATGAGACTGAGGTGACTGGACACAGACTTGGGACACAGTTCAGTGCTGAGAGACTGCAGCTAACTGACAAACAAAACCAGTTCGGATGCTGCTGACTGTTTAAAAGGCGCAGAGTTAAGAAATGTTGACATGTTGAATATACACAAGTGTGTGTTTGTGAGTCAGAACACAGATGGAGGATCAGAGCCCAACAGGATGCTCATGTAGCACCTCTTAATCACAGGATTAAAACTGAAAACCCTGCACCTGTGCGCTGTACACACACGGGATGCAAAATAACACACCTGCATACAATTTACCTGCTTCTAACCTGTTATTGTCCCCGTTTACACAAATGTATATTTAAAAACAGATGCAGCAGGGATGAGGCTCTTCCACAAGGATGACATAAACCTTTTTACTCCAAACCGATTATCCTGTAGCTTGGTGGAGCGAGCGTCCCTTTAACTTGAAGACATCAACGTGGGGTTCACAAGCTGAAACATCCATGTAAAGTGCTCATACAGATAATAAACCTTTCCCTGTTTTGTTCTTGTCCTCGCTCATTCATTTCTGTTTTCAACAAAGATCAACTCATTTATTTCATCACGGTAACTGACCGCAGCTAATTATAAGTCTTTTGGTGGAAAAACTGTTAGACTATATATATTCCATAACAGGCTATTTTTATATGCCTCAAAACATCTATGGAGGAGGATCTTTAAATCTACACCACAATAAAGTGTGAAAAAGTCAGGGTGTGTGAAAACTTCCTG
This sequence comes from Monopterus albus, assembly GCF_001952655.1. Classification (NCBI taxonomy): domain Eukaryota; kingdom Metazoa; phylum Chordata; class Actinopteri; order Synbranchiformes; family Synbranchidae; genus Monopterus; species Monopterus albus. Next base: position 523,776 of record NW_018128242.1, on the reverse strand, counting down.
AAGCCACTATATATACAGATAAGTCGAGTTGTTCCGGCAGCAAACAAACAAAAGAGCACATAACCAGTGCATTCAACAGGTTTCCAGTGAGCAGCCCCTAGCACAGCTGCAGAGGACGCTTGTCTGCCCACCACTGGGGCTCATTAGGAGGCCTCCTGAGCAGAATGAATCAGTATTATGATGTGATCCAGTTGTGCACAGAGCAGCAGCAGACACATCACAGCAGTCCCATTGAATTAACTTAAACTCGGCACACGTTTTTAACCTCTGGTCAGACAGAGGATGTGTCTGGCTGCAGGCAGGTTTTCTTATTATGCACAATGAAAAATTTAAATACTCACTACTGCTCCTGAACACGGGTTCATGTAAGAGGACTGAGATGGGTAAAACAGTGAAAAGAGGCAAATTCTCACATCTGAAGAGGGAATAAAAGCCCAATATTTAGCTTTATCATTGAAAAACCATTAATCAGATATCAAAACTGTTGTTAATCAACTACTTGTTCCAGCCTTTAGAAACGATGCCCATCTCTAACAGCAAGTGTCTCTATCCTGATGAAGAAAACCCTGAAATATGATTTTGTCAATTCAAACCAGTTTGTTCCAGTACAGACATGTTTGAGTATCAGGACAGGTCAGTGCCAGAGATGATAGTGGTAACACGACTCCCCAGCACCAACACCGTCCATGTACACACATAGAGAAACACAAAGAGTTCAACAACTTACAGCTGGATATCCTTTTTGCTAGGTGCAGGTCTGGTGCAGAGCTGCCTGGGCTAACATGAAAACTCATCCCAGTATACCACCATTTACACTCACATGACTGATACAGAGAGTCTCCAACAGGAGCAGCCACAGCTGAGGACATAAAAAAACTATACAACAGGTGATAAGAGTTATGTAGAAATGGCTGTTTAAGTGAAGAAGGAATTACCAAAGGAGTTCAATAACTTGACAAATAAAATGAGACTGATGAGATACACAGACACAGAAAAACCTACCAGAGAAGACACTCATGACTACTCACAGTTGCACTAGGGTGTGCTGGTCCACAACATTCTAAACCTGTCTCCACAGTTTTGCTGGTAAACAGCCCTGGTTGCTCCCTTTGGTCACTGTCAAAGGTCTGGGTCAGCTGCTGCTGGTTGGTATCCGACCCGGTGAGCAGCCAAAGGGTTCGGAGCAACTTCAGGCCACTCCTCAGTGCTCGGACAAGGCTGGTGATGGCGCACATGCATGCCGGCTTGGCCTCTGCTGTGCAGTGCGTCATCATGGACTGAACTGAGACGAGTCTGAGCAACAGTGTGGCAGTGAGCAATCGGGACTCGGACAAGCAACGAGCGTGTGTGTCAGTGTGAGGGGATACCCAGAGGCAGGGGAGGGGGGGCGGATCCAAACTGGGATGGGAAGTGGGATCTCTCCCTGCACCTCCACCCTCCTTCTCCACTAGCATGCAGCTGTGACCTTCCACCCAGAGTTTCCAGAAGGTGTCCTGGAGATCCCCATTCCCTCAGCAGTCACGTTGCTCCCTGACCAATGACTAAACATCACGAGAAGACCACCTCCCACTGCAACATGCACACTTCAGCAAAAACATCAGTGACTCAGACACAATTGTCAAACGAGTGTGTGACATTTAGTGCAAAAATGAATTAATACACTCATTTTCTCTTCAGGTTGCTGCCGGCACAAACACACACACATACTGAAATGTCTTAGGTTTTTATTGGTTGAGAAACGGATTGATCTGAAGTCCGCAACTAACCAGAGTCTACTCATCAGTTAGTTAACTATTTTAATAATAGTGCTTTCAGTGTTTGTTTTTTTAGAAAAATGCCAACTATTTCCAGGTTCCATGACATCCATGGATAGATTACTGAAAGGGCCCACTGAGCACAGGGGCCCTCAGGGAGTCGGGGGGCCCCTGGAGTTTGCCTACAAAACAGCCCAGAAAGAGACACAAAGTAACCAAAGAGACCAAGAACAGAGACGCAAATGACCACAGAGACTCTAAACAATTATAAAGAGACAGAAAATTACCACAAACTGACCATAAAAGACAAACTCACCACAAAGAGACCAGCGTGTTTTTCAGTCTGGGGGTCTTGCTTCTATGTGTGTGTGTGCTGGGGGGAGGTTATTGACTAATTAATCTAATTTCTGCAGCTCTATTTAAGAGTCTTTTATGTAAGTAACAAATGATATAATACACTCACAAAAATAAGATGACGCACGGGCAACTGTGACGCACACAAATCAAATGTCCCCAAAAGCCACAGCCACCCGCTGCAGCAGTCCAACACTTGAGCACAGACACAATGTGGACGTGGTCTCCTTGCCCAAAACCCTCCACCTGTCACAACCCACAATCACAAACACAATGCCAACACAGACTGCTGACAGGATGTGTGACATTCCTTGGATTACCTCCACCTGTTGTCACCTTCTCTCAGTTCGCACTGGTTTCCACACACAATGGCAAGACCATGAAGAGGACTGGGTCAAACCTACCGGGTGAACTTCCGTGTTAAAGCTCCGCTGACTGAAGGGCATTTGTTACATTCCATTAAATCTCTTAGCACAAAGCTGGCATGTACCGAGTCAGTACAATCAAGTGTTAGCATGGAGCAGCAAAGCATATGCGTATCTGTTTTATCACTGAGCAGGTACGTTCAAATAGAAGAGCTACTCATTTTAACACCTCGTACCTGCAAAGTAGGCGTTTGGTAAACTGTGCTTGGAAAGCTGTACATGGCTGAGTTTATAAAGCTAATGGATCATTTTATGGGCGTGAGACAGGAAATGAGTGAGAAATGATGCCACATTTCCAGCATCACTCACATGTCCCTTATTAACTCTGCTAATAAAAATAGAAGCATGTGGGCCTTTGGTAAAAACACCAACCACACTGCTCTCATGTACTGTTATCCCTAGGTGTGTGTGTGTCTGTGTGCACGTCATTCAGTGTAGGTGTGGACAGGTTTAAGCACCATTTCAAGGTTCAGGTTCAGGCCGAATGTCAAGGCCAATGTGCTAATGGTAGCTGTCTCACTGCGATAGCGACTGTTAACTCAAGGATTTGACAAACATGATTCAGTCCAAAATGCCATGACCAGGAGAGCATCGCCCCAATGACACTGTCCTACAGTAAAATACAACAGTATTTGTCATTTGTACGAGCAGGTTACTGTTATGTGTTAGTTTGGTGACACATTGACACAAGGAAATAGGGTTTTCCCCCCCCCCAAGAGATTTAGTTTCTAAATGTAACAGTGTGGTTTTGTTCCTAAACGTGACCGAGTTCCTTTTTTATAAACCTAATCTAGTATGAACCAATATTTTTTTGCTCCTGAACCTACCCTGGTAATTTTTTCCTAAACCTAAGCTAATAGTTTTTGTGCCTAAATATAATCAAGTGTTTTGTGTGGCAAGATGTAATGAAACATAATGGTTTCATAATCCTGTTTATGACAGTTTCCAAGATGACAGGGTTCCAGTAGCTTCCTGCTAGCTAGCCATGGTGTTTATGGCTGTTTCCATGGTGACAAAGGTACAAGTTTGATATGTGTGTGTGTGTGTAAGCGGCTCTGGACTGAGCAGGGTCCCATCCCGGACAATCTGCGGTCCCTGAGTTGAGCCCCTTACGCAATCAAAGTAACAGGCCGGATGGACACCACATACAAGCTTGTAGTTATCAGGTTACAGTCCATCCATCCAACCCAGAACCTTCTTGCTGTGAAGCGACAGCACTAACCACTGCTCCACCATTGATCGAGAGGATGCAAACAAAGAGAAACTAAAGATGAGGAGAGAAGCCGATGTAGGAGGGAATGTGATAAAGGAGGGAGGTGGATTTGCAGCAGAGGCCAAACTTTACAGCACAGAGAGAGGGAGAGAGCATTAAGCATAGATGAGGAGGAGCAGAGGGAGGACATCATCATTAATTCAGGAGCTAGCAAGATGAGCTCCTCAATCACTGCTCTGTGCGCGCGCACACACACACACACGGTGTCTCGGTAGCAGCAGATGAAGCTGTTTGAATCCTCTCCCTCGTTCTGCCGTCAACTGATCTGCTAAAACGGACACAGAGCTGAGTAGACTGAAGGGATTCAGGAGATAAGACTGAGCAGTGAGTGGGAGGAAATGGTTTTTTGTAAACAACTGTGAGCTAGTCAAGAGCATGTCCCAGTTGGATCCTCAGAACAAGAGATGAGAAATATTGTTAGAATATCTGTTTTTAAGTCAGTGGCACACACCTTTGTACATTAAGACTTAGACAGAACATTTTAGTGAGACATATTCGATGTGCTGTGTGTTGCTAACAGTGAGCTGAAGGCAAAGATGACACTGTTAATGAACCAGATAAAACATTCAGGTATTTAAAATTAGTTACTTTGTTTCTGACTGTACAACATTCCATTAGAATGGTACCTACTAATATGTACAGTACTGTTGTAGTTGAGACCAGTTAAACTCAACCAAGACCGGACTGGTACAGTTAAACTGAATTTGATAGTTTGATAGCCCCGACTCGCCTGTGTATAAGTGGCACTAATGACACTACTGTATATAGCAGTGACGTTATGGAATGCGTTTCCCAATAAAATTCTCAAAAATTATGTGAAAACGTCAGTGTTTTAGTATGGCCAACAGGAGGCCCCTGTTGGCAGTCTGAATTTGACTGTAGGCGTACTACACTATGTAGGAGCTATTTATGTTATTTAATATTTCCAGGTTGTTTAATATTTTTGTAGTAGGCTTTTGGTTGATCTTGGTCTCAGGACCGGTATCTAGACCAAGACTGATCTCAAGAGCGATCTTGGGTACGCTTACGTTTTTGCATAATTGTGGGGAATTTTTATTTGGAAACGTATTCAATAACGTCACTCTTATATAGTGTCATTGGTGTCACTGAAACGCGGCGAGACAATACGACAAACTATCA
>NW_018128242.1:517746-518767 GCF_001952655.1 Monopterus albus | reverse complement strand
AAGAGAGCGCTTATGTGGATGTTACTTTGCAATTTGTGTCCAAGCATTGTAGGTACTGTGAATGAAGTTAGAAGCAGGAATACTGAAACTGGCCCTGTTTCACAATGGCGAAGAATCCTTTTGCTGGGTCTGGATGATGAGTTCAGCAACAAAATCTAATGAATTGCTCCTGAGCTGTGCTCTACCTTTCCAACAACCTCCATCTAAATCCATTCAACAAACCAACAAGCACCAGCAAAAACACACCTCCGCCTTGGACGTAGGTAACGGCAACATGGAAGGTCTGTAGTTCAGTCTTGTTGTGAGCAAAATAAGATGATGGTTCAGAGATTATTTTACTCTATTGCCAAAGCAAAATTGCATATCTGCGCACAACACCATGCTAGACCTGAAACACACAGAGCCAAAAAACAATATAAACAGACTGAGACTATGGGTGTGCCAAAGAGTCCATGTGAATCACAGCCAGTGAAACAAACACAGACAGCCAGCAAACAACAATCTGTAGAAACAGTCTGGATTTTATCTCTGCATATGTGTGTACGTCTCTATGGCCGTGTGGACATGTTTTAGTCCAGTACCATTGTTGTTAAGACACTTTGGTCTTCAAAGGGCTGTTTGACAATTCAGATCTGGTTGTAGGGTTTAGGTTCGGATTAGTGTTAGGGTGTTGGTCTTTGGTTCTTCTTACCATTGCTAATTCTAAGAGACAAGACAGTCCAAGTAACTTCAAAACAGTGCTGATTTATTCAAAGGATCACAGGTAAAATTAACATTACACGCTCAGGTATCTTGCACCTCCAAACTGCTCACAGGCAGATGTAAGATGAAAGACCCTGAACCCACCAGGCCTATACATTATAGCCCCTCGGTTGGGCTAGCCCCATACTACACAGAAACGTCAACCGGGACGTCTCTGTTACCAGCTTTGCAGCTGGTCATAGCAGTAGTCAAAACATGAAGCAAATCAACGTGTGAATGTGTGTTTGTTGGTTAAGTGGTGTGTAACTAAAAACATTCT
>NW_018128242.1:506193-516333 GCF_001952655.1 Monopterus albus | reverse complement strand
ACTCTGAGAGACGAGACAGTCCAAGTAACTTCAAAACAGTGCTGATTTATTCAAAGGATCACAGGTAAAATTAACATTACACGCTCAGGTATCTTGCACCTCCAAACTGCTCGCAGGCAGATGTAAGATGAAAGACCCTGAACCCACCAGGCCTATACATTATATCCCCTCGGTTGGGCTAGCCCCATACTACACAGAAACGTCAACCGGGACGTCTCTGTTACCAGCTTTGCAGCTGGTCATAGCAGTAGTCAAAACATGAAGCAAATCAACGTGTGAATGTGTGTGTGTGTTGGTTAAGTGGTGTGTAACTAAAAACATTCTAACACGACCTCTAGTAACATGTCGTGACTTAAACATGAGAACATATTATGGCTAAGGCTACAGTTATACACGTCATAATAATAATATTAAACACCCTGTCTGCTGACAGTCATCAACTCTTCTCTCTAGTTATCCTTGACCAGATGAACCCTGTAGAAACTCATAAGCATGACTAAGCATTTAACAGTCTAACTAGACATCCTATCTCCACTAACATTTCTAATACATATAGTATCTATCCAATACCTATCTGACTAAAAATACCTAACAGGGGTCAGAAATGTAGTTATGGTCCTTCAGATTAGCATCAGGGGCTAGGGACACATTATGTCAATGAGTGTCCTCACAAATATAGAAGACGTGTGTGTGTTGTACCTGGAACTTCATCCATCCATTATCTATACCGCTTATTCCTGAACAGGGTCTCCTGGGAGCTGGAGCCAATCCTAGCTGACACTGGGTGAGAGGCAGAGTCCACCCTGGGCAGGCCTCCAGCCTGTACATGAACTGCCTGTTCCTACTGTGAAATAAAAGCATCTTCATCGCACTCCTGTTGCTTCGCCACTGACACTGATTAACAGACGAACCTCTTACAGCGCCCAAGGGAAACACAGACACACACACACACACACACACACACACACACACACACACACAGGAAAGCACAGATGCACAGATGTCACAGTGCTACAGAGGACATGTAACACAGACTTGGAGACTCTTATCAATTGCAAACCCTTCTATTCTCCTTGTGAATTTAACAGTTTCATTCTAATGGCAATGTACATAAAACCACAGGCCCACGCTAGCGCACTACGGCTCCTGGCAGAACTGATAACTAGCCTGGAGCTAGAACATCCTGACTCTCCACTCATTGTTCTAGGGGACTTTAACAGGGCAAATCTCTCCCATGAACTGCCCACATACAGACAGCATGTCACCTGTCCCACCAGGGACAAAATCATACTGGACCACTGCTACACAACATTAAAAGACACCTATCGCTCTGTCCCCTGCGCAGCCCTTGGACTTGGCTAAGTCAGAGCCACAGACCTGCTTTGAATGCACAGACTGGAGTGTATTTGAGACTGCAGCAAAGAGGAGCTACTCTGAAAAACTGAAAGCTCAGGTTTCAGCCAACAACCCCTCGTCTGTGTGGGGGAGCCTGAAAACCATCACTGGCTAGGGGAACAACCCCCCCACGGGTCCCCCGACAATCACCACCTTTGCCTCCAGCCCCCCCACCTCTAACGATCTATGAAAAGGATGTGCATGGCCTCTTTAAAAGAAGACTCCTCTGCTTGTGGAGTCCACAAAAGATCAGAAAGGCACCAGGCCCAGAGGGTGTGACCCCCTCCTGCTTGAAAGTGTGCGCTGATCAGCTGGCCCCCATCTTCACACTTATCTTCAACAGGTCACTGGAGCTGTGTGAAGTCCCCTCCTGCTTCAAACGCTCCACCATCATTCCAGTCCCCAAGAAATCCCCCATCAGTGGACTTAACGACTACAGACCTGTTGCCCTGACATCTGTAGTTATGAAGTCCTTTGAAAGACTGGTGTTGGCCCATTTGAAGGACACAGTAGACCCCCTGCAGTTTGCCTACCAGGCAAACAGGTCAGTGGACAATGCAGTGAACATAGCACTGCATTACATTCTGCAACACCTCGACTCCCCAGGGAGCTATGCACGGGCCCTCTTTGTGGACTTCAGCTCGGCATTCAACACCATCATCCCGGACATCCTCCACTCCAAACTGACCCAGCTAACTGTGCCTGCCCCCACCTGTCATTGGATTACTAGCTTTCTGACAGACAGGAAGCAGCAGGTCAGTGTTAGATATTAGTAAATCAGTTAGATAACTGTTAGAGATTAATGTGTTGAATCAGATGTGTTAGTAATGCAGTTTAGTAAGATTTAAAGATTGTGTCTCTAGTCTGTTTTGTTTCAAGGTTAGCAGACAGAATGTTGATTCTGAAAAGTGAACCATAGGTACTTATGACATCAATTCTTTTCCTGTATTAATCTTGTATTAGAATATTATGTCTGAACAAATGAATGAATGCCTTAGCTACACACCATGTGACAACATACACACACATTGAAATTCTTCATTTTGTTATGACTAGGTAAAAAATCAGCTGCTCAAAGCATGTGGAGCGCTAGATAAGAGATGGAGTCTTCGGATTGACTTCGTCAGGGATTTTTTTGTAATCTTTCTGGGTAAGGGGTTAGCCTAAACCTTATAAATGTATTAGGTTCTGTGTGGCGGGGAACTCCACTTTAAAGCGGCCTGTGTGTTTGTGTCTGGAAAAGGGAGCAACCCAGGTCGTGTTTGTAATTTTGCTTTTGGTTAAAATAAACCAGCACTAGATGAAGAAAGACGGACTCCTTCGTTATTCAGAGCTGTTCAATTAAAGAAATGGGGTACTACAATTTGGTGCCGTGACCTTTGGAATTGGCTGAAGTCTGAGCGGACGATCCGAACCGGGTTGCCGAATTCAAGTCGGGAGTGGACAGACCCACAGATCAACATTTGGCGGCAATAATTACAGGTGAGCAGGAACCTTTTACACATAATTCCTGCATATTGGCTTTTACAAAATTTAGCCTGCATATAACTGAGTCACAAAAAACGGATAGTCTCTCACATTCTAAGCCCACCACTGTTAAGATCATGATGCAGTTCTTAGGGCTTATTAATTTCAGCAAGAATTTTGTGCCCGATTTCACCGGTCTTGTGGCACCTCTTCGTGCCATGCTTACAGAGAAGGGCTACAAGAACTGTGGTCCTACTTTGTTGTGGACTCCACAAGCAGAGGAGTCTTTTGTTGCCATTAAACCGGCTTTGGCACATGCATGTGCTTTGCATGCACCTGACTACTCCCAGCTTTTTCATTTGGATTTTGATGAAAAGGACGGCACTGTGGATGCTGTCCTATTTCAAAAGGGGGAGGAAAGTAGAGGACACAACCAAAAGGTGTTGATGTACTACAGTTCTAAGTTGGACAATGTTGAAAAGGGACATCCAACTTGTGTGAGACATGTCGTGTTGAGCGATATGAAAACCCACATATCACAGTGGATTATCAAACTGTTGTACACACCACACATGGTGTCAGGGCATTTCTGGATTCCAAAGCTTTTACATTGTCTGCACATCGGACCCAGAGCTTACAAGAGTTATTGAACCAGGCTCACATGCAGTTTACAAGTGAGGGAACAAACATGGCTACACAGATGGTCACTGAGCAGGATCATGATTGCGTGAGCAAGACAGACACAGAGATGAGACTGCATGAGAACCTGTATAAGGAACCGCTACCTAATGCAGAGGTAACACTGTATTGTGACAGTCACAGTCAAAAGACTGCCACTGGCAGTCTAGTTGCTTCATACGCTGTGGTCGAGGACACAACAGCTAGCTTAAAAATACTGCAAGCTGATGTGATCCCACAGCCAAGTTCAGCCCAGATGGCTGAGCTGATTGCTCTTATAGAGGCATGTCGGCTTTCAAAAGGCAAAGTTGTAAATATTGACACAGATTCTGCGTATGCAGTACAGGCAGTACATGTAGACTTGTGCCACTGGAGAAGAAAAGGTTTTGTGACTTCAACTGGCTATCCAGTAAAACACTTGCAGCAGTTACTGGAATTAGATCAAGCGTTGTTGCTACCAAAGCAGGTGGCAATTATTAAGTGCAAGGGACATCAGAAAACAGAGACTCAGATAAACAGAAGTAATAATGCAGCTGATTTGGCTGCCAAGGTAGTAGCTGAGTATCAGATAGCTCAGGGAGCTATGAAAGGGATCCAAGACCTAAGGGATCAGAGCTTTGGAAGCTCAGTACAGAAAGGGATCCAAGACCTAAGGGGTCAGAGCTTTGGAAGCTCAGTACAGACAGGATCCAGACCTAAGGGAGTCAGAGTTTAAGGAGCCTAGTACAGGTACTCAGGACCTAGGAGGTCCAGCGCAGGGAACTAAACAGATGAGTCAAAACCCTGCAAAAGGGGGTCATGTTCATGAGACAGAGTTGAGCTTGCAGACTATTAGGTAAATACAGAATAAAGCTCCTACTGAAAAGCAGGCGTGGCTAGGCAAAGGGGCGTCTAAGGATCAGACAGGACTGGAGAAACCACAAAGGTAAAATAGTGGCCCCGGCAGGACTACTTAGTTTGCTGTGTCAAGAGGCGCACAGTAGAGGACACTGTGCGAGCTCCAAGATTAATAGTCTGATATCTCTCAAAACTGGTGGCATCTGCATTTGAGGGATATCACCAAGTACTTTGTTGCAACATGTGAGACATGTAAAACAGTTCAACCCCACAGCCACGCTGAAGGCGGGGCTAGGGGGATTTCCAGTTCCAGATGCTCCCTGGAAAGAGATTGTTGTTGATTTCACAGATATGGGAGCTGACAAAGTTTCCAGTTCCAGATGCTCCCTGGAAAGAGATTGTTGATTTCACAGATATGGGAGCTGACAAAAGAGTTGAAGGAAAATGATATTTACTTGTCTGTGTGGATCCGTTTTCCAAATGGGTAGAGGCTGTACCCACAAAAACAGAGACAGGTAAAGAGGTAATTAAGTGGTTCACTAGAGAAGTGATCTCCTGGTTTGGGGTACCTGAGATTATCAGATCTGATAATGGAACACACTTCTCAAACGATGATCTATGTCTGGTTGAACAGATGTTTGGGATAAAACATATGTTTGGGGCTTTCTGTCATGCAGCCTTTCAAGGGCTTGTTGAGCGTGCAAACAGAACTATAAAACAAGGGCTCAAAAGAAGTCTGCGCAGACACTAACTTAACCTGGGTTAAAGCTCTACCTTTGTATTGTATTGTTCAACATCAGGTCCACTCCGAATGCGATGCTTAATGTAAGCCCACATGAAATCCTGACAGGGAGAAAGATGTCCTCTAACTGTTATGCCTAGAGATTCAACACCTCTTCTTTTGCAGCATGCTGACATGAGTGAGTATGTCAGACGATTGAACAACGCTGTGATGAGTGTCTTTGAGCAGGTTATTTCAATTCTGCGCAGGGACCAACCTGAGGAACCAACACCAGTTGCAGTGGCAACTGGGTTTATCGAAAGGTGCATAAACTTCACTGGTCAGAACCATGTTGGAAAGGACCCTATAGGGTAGCAGAAACTACCACACACTGTGTTAAACTGTGGCTCACTGAGAACAAGCCAAGTAACTGGATGCATAAGACACATTGCTCTCCAGCAGAAGATCCAACTAGACAGACAGTGAATGAGGTCAGGGCTGATTTAAGAACCTCATTACCTGAGTCGATATACAATCCTGTAGAACCAGAGCCACAGTTAGAAGAGGACCTACACTAGTGTAATATTTATCAGTTCAGGAAGTTCAACCTGCCCCAGGAGCTGCTGATACAGTTCTACAGAGGAATCGTCGAGACTGTACTCTGCACCTCCATCACTGTCTGGTTTGGCTCAGCAACCAAACAGGACAAGTACAGACTTCAGTGGACAGTCAGGACTGTAGAAAAGGTCATTGGTGTGAGCCTGCCCTCCATGGATGACCTGTACACCTCACAGGTCAAAAGGAGGGCAGAGAGGATCACTGCAGACTCCTCACACCTGGGACACCATCTATTTGAACTCCTCCCCTCTGGATGGCATTACAGGTCACTGTGCACCAAGACAACCAGGCACAAGGACAGTTTCTTCCCCAGACCATCACTCTGATGGACACTTGACCAATGACAGTATGATTGGACAATAAGCATCAGTGCAATACCTGTAAATATACCTTGTACAGATTATACAGACTCATACAGGTCTCTAGTTTTAAGTACTCTTTTTTTTTATTCCTACTTATCCCATTTCACAATGAGCATTCCTTTGTCTGTCTGAATTGTTTACTGCCTGTTTATACTGCTTAATTTTGCATCATTTGCCCTGATTGTTGCTCGTTAATATTGCTCATTTTGTTATATTACACAGCCTTATGTTGGTTTACTGTTTACTTGCCCCTTGCATGGGGATATGTACATACACATTGAGAGCCGATGTACCAGAGTCAAATTCCTCATGTGTCTGACACACCTGGCCAATAAAGCTGATTCTGATTCTAAATCATTAACTTCATTGCAACTGTTTATTCTTTTATTTGAATTATATGTGTGCATCATAAAAAGCTCCAAATATTGTTTACAAGTCGGGACACCGTGAGCCAGTATAGTGTGATTTACCACAGGTCCGTTAAAGCTCCTCTACCCGATGTCTTTGTGAGACTCAAACCAAACCGACTCCTAATTGCTCTCTGCTCCTCCCAACATGTCATGCTTCCTAGCAACAGCATAAACTACAGGTGCCTGGTTGGGAGAAACTGTACAAACTGCAGCCTCCAGTCTGAAGCTAGCGTTAGCTGGCTAACAGTAAATGTGTCAGTCCAGTGAGTGTGTGTCTGTGCTGCTGCTCCATGACCCGTGTGCTCCTGAAGAGAAGCTGCGTCCAGGAAAACACAGATTACATCATCACCCCATGACCTCACAGTGGTATCACCCTCAATGCCTCATTCATAACACAGACACACAACCCTGCACATAACCACAGAGGAATGCACCAACTGATCATGAAAAAAAAAAACCTGAACCAAGAGGGAAAAAAAAAAATCCTTCTTCTGGCTCATTTTTTACGTGCCTCTTCTCTCTAACACACACACACTTTCCTTTCCTCACTTTATGCCTCTCAATGTGTCCTCTTCCCCTCTCTCCTTGTATCCATCAATAATCACTCTAGCCAGCGTGGGTGAGGCGGAGGTTTCCATTTTAGGCATGCAGGCCTGAGCACACACACTTCCTCCCTCCCTCCCTCCCTCACACACACACGCACACACACTCACACACACACACACACACACACACAGTGATGACAGCAGATGCAGACAAATAACCGCTAAGTGCCCAACCCAAACACTAAAATAGAGCCTCTTACTCTAAACACTCTTACTCTAAAAACTAACAAAATGTCCCAAAGTGAGGACATTTGGTGTTCTGGCCTTTTGTTTGTCCATGTAACATATTCACATTTGTTTTCATTGCGTGTGGGGACTGACACTGATGTATTAATTTCCTGTACACCTAACCACAACTACTACTTGCCTAACCCAACCTTAAACCAAGTTGTCACCCTATAATTTAGCAATTTACATAGGACCAGCACCTGGTCTCCACAGGGAAGTCAGCGTCCCCACAGTGTGTGTGTCTAAATGGGTTACAGTCCCCACAGTGTGAGCAATGCCAGGTGCAATAACTTGGCAACATAATCCAGGGGCAACATTTCAATATAAGAGGCTGAACAAAGTTAATAACATTTGCACAGCTAGCGCTGAATAACGTTTTGTAAAGTGCTGCCATGTGTTGCTGTGCTGCTCGTTGTTAATGCCAGAGCTCGGTGTTGAGTTCCACCAACTTTGGGCTATCGGCGATCGGCTATGGCGTATTCACAAAATCCTCCAAACTCCTCTTTCAAAGCTTATTATCAAGTCATTAAAATGCAAACAAATTATTTCCTTGTGTGAAGATAAACAAACGAGACAACCTTTGTATGTGCGCGCAATCCTTGCGCTGCACTGTCACCTCCAGTTCTGCCTTTTTTTATTCAGTCGGGCTAACGGTGGCACGGAGGCACCAAATTCATTTTAGTGCTTGTGAATCATTTCAGATTTGCAGAAGCTATGAATCACAAATCTCATGTGAAATGATTTTTTTCACTGGCCTCTAGTGTGTGAGCACAAACACACGCAGAATAACAAAGCCTGATTGTTGCAAGTTTAGAGGTTGAGACCATCTACAACATAATTGAATGAGGTGCTTCCAATGTTTTGTTAATCTTATCCCTTTTACACACACACACACACACACACACACCTAAGCATGTGGAATAAAAGAGTAAAGTGCCATGTGTTTGTGAGCAGGGGCATTTAAAAGATGCCAGAGAAAGTCAGCGCAGATGGCCACAGAAGATTAAACACCATCTGCTAGTGAGCACTACAAAGATTTTATTACCTCTGAAAAATTACTTCCTTAATAGGTGAATCTGAAAAAGGTAAAACATAAAAAAAGTCTAAAACACTGCTTTTATTGAACAGGCAAAGCACTCCTGAAACAGCTGACAGTATTTTCAGTAGCACCTAATCTGTCTATTCTGGACTTTGTGATGTGAAACCGAACAAATCTGTAGGTCATCAAATTTCCATTCTCTTCTCCATTATTTTGTGGAAAACCTTAAAATACATATCGCATGAAACAACTTTATTTATTCTGGTGCAAATCCCTTCGCAAATAGAAACACATGCAACTTCACTGTTTCGAGACTAGAGAGAGCTGTAAAACCATAGTAAACATCCGCCTAAAAATCAAGAACCACCGCACAATGAAGATTAGGAAGGATAAAACTAGTGCACGTGTTTGCTCATGTGTGGAGGTTATAGTCAGTGGCCAGTGTCGGTCTCTCCCACAGTGAATAAATGACCTCATCCTGGGCCAAAACATGATACTTCGTCCGTCCTGCACGCGCACACACACACACAACACCTCACTCTCTAATGGCCCCAGCGAGAAAAGAGTTTACAGTGTTATGAACATCACTGCTCTCTGAAGGACTGACTAACATCTGCTGCATCTCAGCTCTGTGTGTGTGTGTGTGTGTGTGTGTGTGCGGTACTGACTCAACAACGAGCAGTGTAGTCAGCATGTGATGTGAACGTGTTGCCTTCTTGCAGTCGCATCCAAACTAGTGATGATGAGTGTGTGTTATCGACTCAACAATGAGCAGCAGACTTTAAAGTGACTGCACTGATGTAGGTGTTAACTATTTAAATGGGCATTAACTCAAGATTTCCCCCAGCATCTGATAACCCCAGTGACAGTGGGATAGGACGTGGTGTCTCTCAGCTACCCTACCCTAGCTACAGCCCTACCCTAAACCAGATTGTAACCTGAACATTAAAGCAGAGTCTTGACCCTAAGACAGCTATCTGAAGTGGTGAGGACTGGTCGAAATGTCCTCACAGTGATGACATCTAATTAAAATGTATCCACGTGAACACAGAAAGCTTCACACTCAGTTAAGCCAGTGGAACAATCTAACTCACTCATTAACAGCTTTGTAATATATTCATCCTCACACACACACTCATACCACTATCACACCTACTTCTGAGGTTTCAGTGTGTGTGTGTGTGTGTGTGTGTGTGTGTGTGTGTGTGTGTGTGTGTGTGTGTGTGTGTGTGCACGCTGCAGACTGAGGTAATGGGTGCTCGGCTCTTCTTAGACAGTCGATCCATAAGCCATCTCCACTGCATTTAAAAATCAATACATGCAGCTGCCCTGCTGCAGACTGTCGAGTCAGTAGCACACAAACACATGATATGCAGCTAGGAAGACCCTCAATGCCAGATTCCAGTTTATTCAAGGGGAGACATCCGGCTGTTAGCTCTGGGTTGCCAGACACTGTACACCGGTGAATGGTGACGTTGTGGCTTTTAATCCCATTAAAGTAAAACAATAGTTTCAACTTCTCTCTCAAAGGCTGCACATATCCCAGAGCTGTGTGTAGTCCAGTGACAGGGGTGCTGCCTTCTCAAACTGAGATTATCGTTTTTGTAAGAGTTGATTCTTATAAGCTCTAGTTACTTTTCATAACTTTATTTCCCTTGTCTATACATATTACAGCTGTATTGATGATTGTCCAGAACTACTGAGCTTTGGTTATTTTAATACATTTATTTTCCTTGCTTATATATCTTACAATTGTAATGAAGCAGAATCTGCTTACTTT
>NW_018128242.1:504352-506114 GCF_001952655.1 Monopterus albus | reverse complement strand
TGCACTGACACCTAGACCCGCTTAGCGTATTACAAGTTCTGCTTTATCTTGGGGTGTCCTGCAGAGACCGGGGGCCCACAGCCTGAGATGACCACCTGGCCAGTTTAGCATACTTATTAGCATTACACACACAGGGGGCCTGCTACTCAGGCCACCCATTGATCAGTGCATCTTGAGATCAAGATCAGGGTGCCAGAGACACACGCACACACACCTGGTCTAGATCACATATTAGCAAGCAAGCGCAGGCAGGGGTTGACCTACCCACACCAAATAGCCAACAGGATTACGAAGTGCGGAATGTTCAGGGCGGAGCAGCCCAAGAACTTAAAAGTATTGTGAAAATGTACGTAACTCATGGTTTAGAGAATGGAATTCCTCCGGGAGCTCTGTCTGTCTGATCCCAGCGCTGTATGGACCTCACCTGTGCTCAGACTTCCAGTAAACTTCCTGTTGATTTTAAACTGTCCTCTCCTGTCTTCACTTCTTGTGCTTTCAATAAAAGAATTTGGGTAAAATCTAACATTTTGAAAAATTTAGTACTGTGCGCTCTGTTTAATATCATTACATGCAGTTTGCCTCCCACCCTCTGATGAACAATAAAATATATTCTCTAAATATGTGGTTGCTAGTCATCATCTTAAAATGTTGTTTTAATTTGTGTGCAGAAATTACTAAATCAAAAGCAATAGGAACTAAATCCTGCGGGCAAAATGTTTTTTTCCCCCACCATGACACCTCCAGGCTCCAGAGAAAAGTCAGAAAAATAAAAACAAATACACATCTAATATAATCATCTAACAGCTGCTCAGATCTATCTTGGGAACCCCTGATCCCCATCAATGCTACACCCATTTTAGAGTACACCTTATTCTGTCATTTTTCCAAAAACTACAACGTCAAAACAAAGTTAGAAATGCTGTATAGTTTAAAACTGGGACACAGGAAGCGACTGAGAAATCTGAGTGAAGAATGGGCTTACCTAAAGAGTAAATGACAGCATGGATCCAAACAAAACTCCCATAAGATGATGAACATCATACATAAACAATGACACTGAGCAGTGCGGAGAATCTGAGGGAGGGTTCCTTCACTTCATCATGACTCATGACTTTAATAGTGAGCCACACTGCACTTTGCTTTCATACCAGCAATTACCCTGCAGGAGTAGGTGGCAGTTTTCTCAAACAGTGAATAAATCATCTCAGAAACAAACTCTTTGTACGAATGCAACTGAAACTGACGACAGTGTCGCACACATGTCGGTGTTCAAATGACCGGAAGAGCCGGTTACTTGTCAAACTCAGGACTGCAAACACACACATAGCTGCCATCAACACTGCTGTGAGTGCAAACAGAGCGCTTGCTGTGTTTACAGCTGAAGCCCACTAAATGTCAGGCAAGAGTAACAGGTACAGCCAAACACAGTCTGCAGCCTCCTCTGTGTTTGACATGAACATAAAACCTGGGACAGAGAGGCGGACTTACAGTGCAGGCAGACATTGAGTCGTCCTCACCCAGTTGGTCCTCTGGATCATGATGTGCATCCTGTAATCACACACAGAGATGTCATGCATTAACACACACCTGATACGCAGCAGGTAATTAGCCCCTGGCCCCTGAGTGTTCCTCCAGGCAGCTGCTTCAGGTTGGAACATGTTCACCTGAACAACAGCCTGCTGCACAACACTGCTGGTGCTCATGGAACAGCCCTGTTCCAGACAGATCATCCCATTTACAGTATATGCTTGAGCACTGAGGC
>NW_018128242.1:491292-504283 GCF_001952655.1 Monopterus albus | reverse complement strand
ATTTTGATAGGAAGATCAGGGCTGTGGCTGAGACTTTTAACGAAGGTGTAGCCTTTCTTATCGCGTGCAAACTTAGAAAAAGCCATCCACGCTTTTTCATCACGTGCAGACTTAGAAAAAGCCATCTACGCTTTTATCACATCACGACTAGACTACTCTAATGCCCTCTACGTTGGAATTTCTCAGTCTTTGCTTCGGACGCTATAACTGGTCCAAAACACTGCGGCTCGGCTGCTGTCGAACATTCCCAGGTATGCCCACATTACCCCTGTTCTTTTCTCTCTACACTGGTTGCCAGTACAGTGGAGAGTTGAGTTTATGATGCTATTCGTCTTTAAGGCTACGTACATATGGCCTCGCTCCTCCATACCTGTCGGATCTGCTGTCTATCTATGCTCCACACAGAGCTCTGCGCTCCTTAGAGCACTTGTCCTTGGTTGTCCCACGGTCACGATATAAAAAAATGGAGCGACCGCTCTTTCGCTGTGTATGGCCCCAGACTATGGAATTCTTTACCGCTAGAGCTTCGATCCATAACCAAGCTGGAGCTTTTTAAGTCAACTTTAAAAACTCACCTTTTTAAACAGGCCTTTGGTGTTTAATCTGTTTTATTTGCCCCAAAGGGACATTGTTTAACTTGTTGTTTTATGCAATTTGTATCTTGATGGAAGTTTTTATTGCTCCGATTTTTGAAATTTGTGTTTATTATTATTATTATTATTTTTATTCCAGTTCAAGAACAACTTTAACAATTGCCTCAGTGATAAAAATATATCTGAATTTACAAATTTCCACTGTCAGCAACAACTGTTCATTACAACCTTTATAAAAGGCTCGAGGCTGGATGGTTGTATCAGACTGCATTAGACTGAACAAGTACCTAACAAAGGGACCACTGTATGTTTGCTGAAATGTCCAGAAACAGGACACACATTTTGTATGTTTTGGTAACATGCTTATTCTTGCTACAAAAGATGCAGCATCCAATGCCACTCTCATGTCTGCAGCCTTAATGTGAAGTTACAGCTGAGAAATCGTCCAGCACATAACGCAGCACGCCATTTTCCTGCTCTGTTTTTCTGTACAGATGAAACGAACAAAACAATACATGTTATTCAGTGAGCTTTAGAGGTGCTGGTAGGCAGTTTGTGACCTTTGGAAAGACCTGAAAAAGTTCTAAACATACAGCAGAGAAAACCTGAAGTAGAGAAACACAGATGCTTCCATAGAGATCACACTGAAATTAACATCCTAACCAGACATCTACCTACAGCTCAGACTGAACAAACCGTGCATAAAAATTGTATATAGATCAGGTCGGTAAAGGTTTTCATCCATTTGTCACATCAAGGACTGTGCTGCCTACACTACCAAGCATTCAGAGTTGAAGCAAGCCAACCAACGAGTAGGCGTCGTTTATTTAATCGTCTCCCTCATGTTCCCTGTGATGGACCGGAGTTCAAATTAAAACTAAAGAAAAAAGATTCCAGACGGTCACAGTGTGAGATATCTCAGCAGGGCCACCAAGCTCGGACTGCGTCTACCTCGCCTGCTCAGCCAAAACAGAAAACCAAAAACAGCAGATACGAACCAGCATTATGTAAGATTAGCAGCCTGTCTGCTTCCCTGCTGGAACAACAGCTGTGATTCAGACACTGATACTACTGCCTGACAAAAAAGTGATTATGGTGATTATTTACTTTTCCCTAAGTGCAGCATCAGGAGAATAGGCCTAAAACCTGCACAGGGGGGTGGAAGAGGGAGTGAACAGTGATGGACTATAATGAGAAGAGACAGAAGCCCCGTTTCCACAAAGGAACTTTCCCTGGGGAACAGGAACCTTTTTGCAGAACTTAAGCCCCTTTTCCACCGCCTGGTACCGGCTCTACTCGTCATATTTGTTTTCCCATCGGGAACGGGACTGACATGAGTTCACTATGACCTTTGGCCACCAAAATCTAATCAACTCTTCCCTGAGTCCAAGTGGACACTTGTGCCAAATTTGATGCAATTCCCTCAAATTGTTCGTGAAATATCACGCTTACAAGTATAGGAAGTATAATGTTGCCATGAAGTCAGTCAGATGTTGGCTTCAATCTGAACACAGGGTTTTTGCCTGTATTTGTTGATCTTTTAATACTAGTGTCTCTAGTCAACAGTCAAGCGGATTTTAGCAAACCTTTCTGATGGTGCATGAAATCATTTGCAGTCTTGTTTACTTACTGTATTGGTATAAGTCTGCAAACAATACCCAGGCCAGCTGGTCAGGCAGCTGGCGCTGGTTTGTTTGAATTACAAATCTGGGACTTTATCAACATGATTTCACCTCCACCCGGTTGTCAGTGTATTAGCTACACCAGCTATCCTGCAGCAAACCCTCCTTCATGAAGCATCATTTTTGGATTTTATAAAGTGTTCCTATTATTTTGTCCACCTCGTTTATATCACTGAGGCCTGGATAAATAACAAAAACAGCTCTGTGTTTAACACAATAAGGTCGACAGCAGCACAAACTCCAGCCTCCAAAATGAAACAGTCCTGAACATCACCTTCATGAACGTGGATTTACTGCAGGATTAAACCGACTTTGCTTCGTGTTCCTAATGAACTGACAACCTGACTGTTGATGAGTTATGCCCTCAGACGTCTCTGGGAATTCTGCACCACCCAAATATGATGAATGGAAATAAGTGAGATTCTTAAAAAAGAAACCACAACATATGTCTGAAGAAACAATGTACTGGTTAGTCCAGATGATCCACAGATGACAGTGTCAACAGGTTTCATCTGAAGCTCTTTATTACTGAGGGTGGGCAACATGTTGACAGCTGAAAGATCCAACATTGCGTCTTAACAGTTGTTCTACATCTACACCAGTAGCCCTGGGTATGAGCTGCACAGGTAGGGAGGCAGAATGTGTGAAATGTTTAGACCAGCTGTGCCTGATTCTCTGTTGCCCATTCATTCCATACCTTTATCTCTGTTACTGTGCACACTGGGGCAGATACGCGCCAATTAATTGATCCTAAAGCATGAACATGATCGATGTTTGTGTGGAATATAAAAAGTGTAAATTTCCAGAATAAACTTTCATACTGAGCAACAGTTTTTATAATTATCAACTTCAATCAAATCTCATCTTGTTCAAATAATAACCAGCCTAGTTCAGCCTTAAACAAATGTTGTAAATAATCCATTAGTCCAATCACTTCTGTCATTTTATGTTTACCAGTTTTAATATCTTAAATGTGCTAATTTTTAATAACTTTACTTGTCATATGTGATATTAAATTGAAACCTGGGTATTGGACTGCTGGTTGGATGAAACAAGTAATTTGCCCATTCTGGGAAAATATGATGGCATTTTTCATTATTTGATGACATAAAAAAAAAAAAATCAATCAATTAATCAGTAATGAAAATCATTAGCTGCAGCCCTGGGGGATGTTTTTCGACCGGTTTCCATTTCTATCCAGCTCTTCTAAGCCACTTCCTTTGTGTAGTAAGATCTGAGTCGTCAGAGTCATGGACGGACTACCAAACGGGCCTAGTGCAACAGCGCTGTGCACTTTGTGTAAATGATCTTAGACAAAACCTATGCCACTCACTCCTTGTGTACATGAGTGGGTATTCTTGTTCTGAGGTGGCCTAGAAAAGCTGGTACAACAGATTCACTCCGCTATCAGACACACTGCTGCACATCAAAAGGCTTGGAGGTGCACACAGTGGTCAAAGGTCAGCACCACTGAGCGCAGCCGGGGTAATGAGGTGGAACGAGACAGCGTGGGACTGCAAGCAGGTATGAGCTTGTTCAGAGCCGAGACAGAAAGGAGATGGCTGGGGTGACTCAGTACATTTCTGCACCTGATTATGCACAATCTGCCTACAGAGTAAGACACGCACACCCACACCCACACCCAAATGCAGACATTTCAGCATGCAGCTGTCATGACGCCTCATACAGGAAGTGGACACACACACAAAGACGTCAGCTCTTCCTGAATCATGCGGTTGCAGTGGCGCCGCCTCCTGCTCACATCAACATTCAAAAACTTGAGGAAAAGAAGAACTGGAGAGACGACAACAACAACACGGAAGCTGTTTGTGTCTCGGCTGTTCTATTCACATATGATTGTGCTTTTACAGGGTCAGTAATAAAATTAATACTTTTCACTGGTTTCTGATGGTTTATAGACTGTATGGTTAAATAAAAAACGACTAATTGGGAAAATACTCTGCAGAATAATTAATAAATCCAAACAATACACGTTTCATATCTTCTATTCTCACTAATCAGTAGTGCGACATGGCTAAGCTTCTGCAAGGTCATTACAATGAGATTAAAACACTGCAGAGGATCACAGGAGTACACAAGCATACTGCAGTACCCATCAGAAGTATTAAAATGCTGCTTCAGACACACTAGTGCAATGAGGAAGAAACAAGTTACACATGTGTAGTACATATCTGGTTACTGTGGTACTGGTGTCTCCTGTACTACTGCGATAGTGAGTACAGCACCATGGCTTTTTAATCTAATTTCATGCCACCTTCTTGTCTGAGGCGGCTCAAAGGGAAGCCGCTGCTTCAAAATGCACAATTATAAAACTCTATTCAAAACTATTTATGTGCTTTATTACATTTTGAGCCTCACAACTGGCACTGTGAGATGGCCACAATGCTCCTGCAGAGGAGCACACGTGGCACATTTCAGTGACATTAAGGTGGATTTATGGTCCTTGTTTTGCCTTCCTCAGACTGATCTTAGTGCACTTCACCCAGCTTTTTAATCAAATCTGGCATCCGATTAACGTTTCTATAGAATCGTGCTGCTGCTGACCCACAGTAAAGTGACGCCTCTGTCACCTCAACCTGCTTCTAATCACATAGTGGATCATTTCGTTTATCTCCGTGGTTTGTTATAGCCACAAATGACCTTACTGTCATAGGACTGCACTTCATGGCTTTGTATCCATTACTTTATTGCTGCAGCAGGTAAAGGTGGAGCTAATTTGAAGTAGATTACATCCTGCTGAGAAGGTTGTGAATTCCCCACCACGGATCAGAAGAGTATTGTGATCATACTGTATTTTGGTTTTAGTTTTCTAAAGTTATCAATGCATGTAGTGCAATAAAAAGTACTGCATTTGCCTTAGAAATATCCAAGTATGAAGTAGCAGGAAATACAAATACTCAAGTACAGATATCTCAAAACTGTACTTCGTTACTCTCACCATTGACGTTACTAAAGATATTTTGGTGACTACGGTAGCTATGTGTCCTGTAGTACTAATTTCATTTTCTAGTACTACAGCCCGTGTGCGTGCTCAGTGACCTCAGGACACTTCGTGGTGTATTTCCATCCAACTTAGAGGAGCTGCACACAGTGACCCTGGTGTTATGGTGTGACCTGCCATCCTGTGAGCTTTAGTGCACGTCTCTACACGCTGCTCCCACGTTACTGCCCGTGTCGCGTGTCTCACCTCTCCGGCCGTGCCCCCCAACGGCATCTTCTGCCAGGGATCCGCCAACTGAGCCAGCGGCATCTTTTCCTCCTTCTCCTTGATCTACTTTCTTTCTTCTTCTTCTTTTAATCCCTCTTTTCGGCTCCGGATTGTCGTCCCTCCCCCTCGGTCGACGCTTTCAGTTCAACCGGCGTCTCCCTCTTTCTTTTTAAATGTTTTATCGAGAAGTGCGTCTCTCTGTGTATGACAGCTGGAACCGCAACGCCGCTGAGCTCACCGACAAACCGATCGATCCAAGAGAACACGGGTTAATTCCGGATCTGCCGTGGAGCTGAGACCGCCCCTTCCCCTGGCGAGGCAAACATGAGAACACACGAGGAGGACGCCCTTTTTCGGAAACTGACTCAACACACACGTTTATCTCTTCATCTGTTTCGCACTCTCCCCCACTTCCGTTTTCTCCCAATATGGTGGGCGGTGTCGGCTTACCTGTCCGTCAGACCGTGGCGTCACGCATACGTCACGTCAGGGGGCGGCACCCTAGTTAGGTAAGAAGGAAAGTAAAGACATCTAGTTCGTCTTTACTATGGTGGAAAGTAACCAAGTACATTCACTCAATACTACACTTAACACTTTTTGATCTATCACATTACTTGAAGATTTTCTGCTACTTCATACTTCGACGTCACTACAGAGACAAATACTGTTCATTTTACTGCACTACCTCCAGGGGCGCCGCTAGCAGTTTTGGGCCCTATGAAAAAATTTGAAGTTGGGCCCTCTACCTCCATTTACAACTCTAGGTGAATAAAACCAATCACTGTATAATCAGGTTTTATTGACCCTGGTGGGAAATTCACAAGCTGCCCAGCAGAGTGTAAATTGCTTCAAGTCGTAAGAATATAAGGTAGCTTAGCTGTGGTGGGGTACGCATTGTTGTAGTAATACCACAGTGAAAAATACAGTTACAAGTAAAAGCCCTGCATTCAAAATGTTACTTAACTATACAAAAGTATTAGCATCAAAATATACTTAAAGTACCATTATGCAGAACGGCATATTTCCCAATAGATGTAAAACTAAAAAGATACAAATCCAGTAAAAGGAGACAATGCAACTGCACAACTGAAAATATATGCAGAATGACAAAATGAGACAACTAAAATACAGACAAGTGAAAACAGGTGCAAAATGACTACAAAGATTGATTAAAAAAATTTTTACTAACTAACTATAAATCATGACCTCATCCACACCTCTCAGTCTGAGAGGTGGGGGCCCCGTGCCTGGGGCCCCATTGTCTCATAATCTGTCTGTGGCTGACTGAACAAAAACTAATCAGGTACTCTGATAACCAATAAATTGTTTTCCAAATATTGATTACAGCTTCTAAAATATTATTTGCCATGTTTCCTATGATCTTTGGGTTTTAGATTATTTTCATCTTTTATTTTCAAAACAGGCCAATTAACAGATCATCGCAGCCCCACATCTGTACTATTCAGATGTGGTATTTTTGAAGTACTAGTCACATTTACAACCTGGTGATGACACCTGGTGGCAGAAGTAACAGCAACTCAATTACATTTACTTGTATAGCGCCAAATCACAACAAAATTCGGCTGAGGACACTTTACAAACATCTACACCTTACTGTTATTATTATATTATAATAGAGGGAAAAACCAACAGCACAAATTCTTTGTTTGAGATTTCCTATTGCAGATGTTTTAACAAATTCAATTTTATATTGTCACAGAATTTTAATAATGAAGTTAATATGAAAATGTGAGTTAGTCTAACAAAATGAGATGTATTTAAAAACAGGCCAACTGAAAAAGCAAACTTTAAGCTGAAATGTAAAATACTTAGCTTAGGGTTTAACTGTCAGACCCACAGCTCAGCCATCGCCCTAATCATCTCCAAATTCCAACACAATAAACAAACACACTGCTTCTATTTAAACTCATCCTGTCCTGTGGTACATTTCAGGCAACATAAACAAACCCTTTCCTGACGCCTCTAAAGAAAAACTGACCTTACAACTGCAACTTGTAAGTTGTTCTTTGGAGGGAGGGTGACTTATCTAAGCATTCCTACCACTTTGTAAGCTCTGAAATGTTGAGATAAACACCCATAAGATGATGGAGAAATTTTTTGATTTGATTTGATTTGATTTATTCTTTCAAGCATATAAAACAGATAATATAACAACATACATTTTTACACACAATCCAATATCAATTTGCTTATACATAGTACATGCTTGAATGGAGTAGGAAGAAGTCAGACTTATCCAGTCCTACCCCATGACATCATTTTAAACAGATGTACTGGAGGAAAAAAAAACTATGAACAGAAAACCTGAGGCTTTGTATGTATATTATTCCTGCCTGCAAATTACAGGATGCTCTTGTAAAAGAGATTTTTAATCTCAGTTTGGTTTTCCTGGTAAATTAAAGGCTAAATAAACCACACTACACTCAGGAGAATGGCTCCTCTTATACAATCATGTTCTCCTTTTCAACATCAGCAGCTTGCTTATGGGACAACACCAATAAAAATAAATGGTGCACGTGGACTTAAAATAAATATATAGCAAACAGACAAATAACACATATTAAATAATTTATGAAACTATAACAAACACAGGTACCAGGAAAAAGCTGAGTACCATTAAGGTGCAGAATGCTACTGAGACTTAAGTCGAGGAAGGAGTTTAACAGACAGGGCGTCGGCGCAGTGACCGGGCCTCGGCTAGTACTGGTGTATGGGTAAATCCCAGTTCCTTTATTTGATCATTCCTCACTCGACCCAGAAGTCGTTCTGGTCGAGTGAGGATCGAGAACACGCTAAGATTCTAATGTATCTGCTCTGACAAGCGAGGCGGCTGCTGGAGGAGCCTCCTACACAGAAGTCTGTTGACACAGACCTCTATCTGAAATTAGCCGGGATAGTTTTCAATTCTGCAGCACTTGTCTCATCCAGCATACACCACGTCTACAGTTACAGGGAGAAGGAGCTGCTCAGCAACTGTGTGTGGTGTTTTGCACTGTGCAATTCTGTGTGTAACTTTGAATGAAGTCATTTTTGCTTTGCTCTTCACTGATGCTAATTTTACCATGCGATTTTCCTGTTAACGGTTTTCTGCCAGATTTCTCGGAAGTCGAGTGGCTTATTAACGTGACTGGGTTGTGTTGCCTGACAACTACATTACAGACAACAGGAAATGCGACACTTAAAGTTTTATATAGGCAAAAATATGTTGAAAGCTCTGTCCACATACTGTACTGTAGTGTATGTTTGGTCTGAGGGTTTTTTTTTTAATCGTTTAGTGTTTTAACAAATGAATAATTTAACCCTTTCATGCATGGATTATGAAAGCCACAGCCAAGATTTTTTTCCTCAGTGTTTATTACTCTTTGGGCATAAAAAGACAAACTGACTTTTTTTTTTTAACTTGCAGTTTTCAAGGAGTTCTTCACTTGTCCACTCAGGTGGACTGCATGTGTTTGAGTTTTTAAAATGAAGAAACAATTTCACAAAATAGAGAAAAAAGTTATGTCAAAACTATGAAATGATTTTTCAAATTTTGTTACTAGTGTTTATACATTTTAACAGTCTCTAACACTGCTCAATGCATTGCAAAATCACTAAACCCCACTCCTCATTCTCCAGCCTGTCTACACTCATGTCGTCTCTTCCTCCCTCCATCCTTCCCTTCATCCCTCATTCAGCCACCAACTTTTGATTTCTCATCCCCTCCCTACTCCCCCTTGTTGACCTGTATATTATTCAATGAACATAGGGGTGGGGGCCCCGTGCCTGGGGCCCCATTGTCTCATAATCTGTCTGTGGCTGACTGAACAAAAACTAATCAGGTACTCTGATAACCAATAAATTGTTTTCCAAATATTGATTACAGCTTCTAAAATATTATTTGCCATGTTTCCTATGATCTTTGGGTTTTAGATTATTTTCATCTTTTATTTTCAAAACAGGCCAATTAACAGATCATCGCAGCCCCACATCTGTACTATTCAGATGTGGTATTTTTGAAGTACTAGTCACATTTACAACCTGGTGCTGACACCTGGTGGCAGAAGTAACAGCAACTCAATTACATTTACTTGTATAGCGCCAAATCACAACAAAATTCGGCTGAGGACACTTTACAAACATCTACACCTTACTGTTATTATTATATTATAATAGAGGGAAAAACCAACAGCACAAATTCTTTGTTTGAGATTTCCTATTGCAGATGTTTTAACAAATTCAATTTTATATTGTCACAGAATTTTAATAATGAAGTTAATATGAAAATGTGAGTTAGTCTAACAAAATGAGATGTATTTAAAAACAGGCCAACTGAAAAAGCAAACTTTAAGCTGAAATGTAAAATACTTAGCTTAGGGTTTAACTGTCAGACCCACAGCTCAGCCATCGCCCTAATCATCTCCAAATTCCAACACAATAAACAAACACACTGCTTCTATTTAAACTCATCCTGTCCTGTGGTACATTTCAGGCAACATAAACAAACCCTTTCCTGACGCCTCTAAAGAAAAACTGACCTTACAACTGCAACTTGTAAGTTGTTCTTTGGAGGGAGGGTGACTTATCTAAGCATTCCTACCACTTTGTAAGCTCTGAAATGTTGAGATAAACACCCATAAGATGATGGAGAAATGTTTTGATTTTTTGATTTGATTTGATTTATTCTTTCAAGCATATAAAACAGATAATATAACAACATACATTTTTACACACAATCCAATATCAATTTGCTTATACATAGTACATGCTTGAATGGAGTAGGAAGAAGTCAGACTTATCCAGTCCTACCCCATGACATCATTTTAAACAGATGTACTGGAGGAAAAAAAAACTATGAACAGAAAACCTGAGGCTTTGTGTGTATATTATTCCTGCCTGCAAATTACAGGATGCTCTTGTAAAAGAGATTTTTAATCTCAGTTTGGTTTTCCTGGTAAATTAAAGGCTAAATAAACCACACTACACTCAGGAGAATGGCTCCTCTTATACAATCATGTTCTCCTTTTCAACATCAGCAGCTTGCTTATGGGACAACACCAATAAAAATAAATGGTGCACGTGGACTTAAAATAAATATATAGCAAACAGACAAATAACACATATTAAATAATTTATGAAACTATAACAAACACAGGTACCAGGAAAAAGCTGAGTACCATTAAGGTGCAGAATGCTACTGAGACTTAAGTCGAGGAAGGAGTTTAACAGACAGGGCGTCGGCGCAGTGACCGGGCCTCGGCTAGTACTGGTGTATGGGTAAATCCCAGTTCCTTTATTTGATCATTCCTCACTCGACCCAGAAGTCGTTCTGGTCGAGTGAGGATCGAGAACACGCTAAGATTCTAATGTATCTGCTCTGACAAGCGAGGCGGCTGCTGGAGGAGCCTCCTACACAGAAGTCTGTTGACACAGACCTCTATCTGAAATTAGCCAGTGACTGGACACTTCAGATGAAGGATCTGAGTTAAAGACGCCTCATGTCTCTGAAATATGTCTTTTCCTTAGGGTGGCACTAAGACACGAGGAAAAGACGCAAGTGGGGGAAACATGGATGCAATTCAAGGAACTGGGATTGACCATATACTGGCTGAGGTGTGAGTCTAGCTGATGGACTTGAGCTTGGCCCAGGGATGTGTTCCGCGGATGTCCAGTGGCGGGTTGTTGTAGAAAACATGGTTGCACAGCTCCTCCAGCAGCAGCTCTGGATCTAATGTTGCAAACTGAGCTGCGTCCTCCACCTCTTCACGGATCTCAACGTCTGTTCCCTGAAAGGACACAGATGGACGTGTGTGAATTCATCCAGCTCTTCTGGGGCTTTAGCGATACCTCACCTCAACAAGCAGGCCAACCCAGCCTACTTGTGTACCCTATCATGCATGAATTATGAAAGCCACAGTTAAGATTTTTTTCTTCAGTGTTTTTATCTCTTTGGGCATAAAAAGACAAAAACTGAACTTGTTATTTTGCAGTTTTCAAGGAGTTCTTCACTTGTCCACTCAGGTGGACTGCATGTGTTTGAGTTTTTAAAATGAAGAAACAATTTCACAAAATAGAGAAAAAAGTTATGTCAAAACTATGAAATGATTTTTCAAATTTTGTTACTAGTGTTTATACATTTTAACAGTCTCTAACACTGCTCAATGCATTGCAAAATCACTAAACCCCACTCCTCATTCTCCAGCCTCTCTACACTCATGTCGTCTCTTCCTCCCTCCATCCTTCCCTTCATCCCTCATTCAGCCACCAAGTTTTGATTTCTCATCCCCTCCCTCCTGCCCCTTGTTGACCTGTATATTATTCAATGAACATATTCTATCAAAAATATTGTCAATGTCTCTCTAAACACGATTTTAGATGGAATTCAGCTGTATGGTCTGGTTTACTGACTTGTGCATCAGTTCACCAATTCTGTCTTCTATGAAAACTGGCAAAGCACCCAGGGTACAAAGGCACAAGACACTGCATGCAGATGTATTTGGTCTTTCCTGTGCATGCAGCATCATGGCATCTGTTTGCATTTTTCACTTCGGTGAGCTGGGGCCAGTGGCTTCCAGGGCCAAACCTGATCTCAGGGGGTGTCCCTGAGGCAAATCTCCCCCAAACTGGTTGTCTTTGGTTTTCCAGACATAACTTCTTTTTTCCTGTTCTTGAGCATTTTTAGGTGGTGCATCCTCACCCTCAGCTCCCTCAGCATCCTCCGTTTCACTGTCACTACTACTGGCACTGGCTAATCCTTCTTTTTCTGGCAGCCATTCTTTATCACTGCTACTAGAATCATCCTCATTTCTTGTCCACTCAGGTGGACTGCATGTGTTTGAGTTTTTAAAATGAAGAAACAATTTCACAAAATAGAGAAAAAAGTGGATGGAATTTGCTCCACTATCCTGTAGTCCTTTCTATCATGCTCTGCACATGAGCTCTACAAAACAGAGATACATTACCTATTACAGGCTGTGCAATTGGGCAATTAGTTGAAAGGGGTGTGTTCAAAAAAATAAAGCCTTAAGAGCGTGCATATCATGAATGCTGGGTCTTGTTTGCTTTCTGAGAATCTACTGCACCTACTGGTAACTTGTTTGCCATGTAGCAATAAAAAATATACTAAAAACCTGGATTATTCTGGTTAGTCACATTGTACTGCTATTATTTTGAACAATACTGTAGTACCTTTCTTTTCAAATAAAAATCACTCACACGTGCACTACTGAGACAGCTCGCACATTGCACTAAAAATGTGTACCAGATATACACACACACGTCTTTATGCCTTTGTGTGGCCCACGTTCTGTGACTTCTTTGTGAGGGCCACCACTTCTACTATAGCTACAATGGTGCAAAACACAAATCTATCATGAGGTGGCAATAGAGAATCAAAATGTCACTTCAGAATTCAGAAAACTCGAAATAAAAAAAATCTTTTTTCTTCTACACGTGTGAGGACCGGAGCCTGTTGCCAAGCAGATTTG
>NW_018128242.1:488024-488785 GCF_001952655.1 Monopterus albus | reverse complement strand
GAGATGATAAGAGCCGGAGATGAGTGGTTCTCCGTGGGTGAAGCAGAGTGCAGCATGGCCTGTTTGGGACTTAGAAAAATTAATGAGCTGTGGTCCTGGTACTCAATATTGGGACTTAGAAAAATTTCTGTTCCCACACAGTGTAATACCAGAGGCATGAAACGGGGTACACAGGTTCAACCGGAGCACTGGGTGCCTGGAGCTCTGGTTCACCAGGGGAGCTAGCCGGTTGCTTTCCCCCCACTATGGAGCTCCATTCCCGTGGTACTCCCTGGTGATAACGAAGCATAGAGTCCCTGGGCATTTTGGTTCAGACTATTTATATGTAAATATAATGAATAGTCCACGTAGGTTCAGGTCAAAGGCTTTTTTTCTTTTGTCCGTTTTCTTTTAGTAAAAATCTAAAAAAGGGTCAATTTGACCTGGATGCAACACAAGGGTTAAATTTGATTGTATTTGCATCTATTAAAAAAAGGATTATAAAAATGGTATATGGTTTGCATCTCTGCATTTAAAACTGGGTAGTTTTGCAGACATCTAAACTTTAGTTTTTTTTCAATCTTACATGTCACTTGCTAAGTTTGCTTAACACCAGTAACACTGAAAGCAATGTTTGTCAAAGTCCTCTAATCTTGATTTACCTATTTTAATTCACCCACTCCATTGATAGAAGCTTGATAAACAATTTAGCACACAAAATTAGTCACAACTGGCTTTATTTGCACAACATAAATTAAAAATGAACTACAACAATTTCCTTT
>NW_018128242.1:480147-487759 GCF_001952655.1 Monopterus albus | reverse complement strand
AATCATTGTCTTATCAGATAATGCAATATTTCATTCCACAGTGCTCCTCGCATGACCCAAAAAATGTTCATACCATCTGAAACTTGAGATGATTCAGATGCCATCTTTGACCTCTTGTGTTTGGAGGACCATTAAAGAGAAGAAGTAACCAGGATGGACATTTTTAGTTACTTTCTGTCATTTATAGACGGGAAAGAAAGCTGATATTCAAGGTAACAGCTCTGATGGCTTCATACCATCGGAGTCTTGAGCTGGTTCCAAAGACTTCTCATTGAAGACTTCTGTGTCACTTTCACTGACTTGAGACTTCTGTACAGCTCTAACTTCAGAAGACAAACCAGCTGTTTTGATAAAAACATTTTGTGAACTTATCTTATTTCACATACTAAAGTGGCGAGTAGACCAAAAAAAACTTCTAAGCTGCCCTGTCTGCGCCCTTTTAAAGACACAGGCAGTATTGCATGTATTCAGCTTAAGCAGTATTTAATCAGAGCATGATACTATTAGAGCACAAGCTGGCACACATTTTTCTGACTTTACTCTCTGTATGTGGACATCTTCTGAAACTTAGATCATTCTTTAGGATGAAAGGAGCCTATCCTAGCATTTTCCTTGTGTGGACCACCCAAAAGAAGAATACACAAGAATAAATGTCCACACAAGAAAGGTGTTCCGTCAGGGGTTGGTTCACACAAGTATATAAAGACAAACCCACACATACACACACACCAAATTATTATAGTAAATATTTGTCACCTGTCTCACCCAGATTTTAATCTTGTCAGTCCAGGGATTTGAACCCGCAACCTTCTGGTCACAACCTCGCTTCCTAACCTTTAGTAGAAGTGTGGGTTAAGTGTGTTGGTATTTGTCCAGCATGGGACACACTGGTGGCACATTTTACTCTGGGCACCAAATGTGGCGGATAATCAGGGTTCAGCCATCTTAGAAAAGACAGGAGCATTTCTGTCGAGGCCCAGTAACCGACTTGTCTTTGAAAGCACTTTCTCTGCAGCCCACAGAATAATCTGCAAAGTTTATATGCATTGTGTGCACTTACTTTGAACTCCTCTGCTGACGCCATGCTGTTGCTCAGCATGTGCTCTTTCAGCACGAAGATGGGGTCTCTCCTGCTGCAGACCTCCTGGATCTACTCCCGAGTTCGGTAGCTGCAACCACAAGCAGAGTGAATGAACCATCTCTGGGTCTTCATTGTCAAAACGTCACCGACAGGAACTAAAAAAAAAACTTTTACTATGACTGATGCTACCTCATGAGATGAAACAACATGACAGAAATTTGTAAGACACATGATGCTACTAATGATTCTAATGTTCAAGCAGAGATTATATACGAGATGTAATTATACTGTTGAGTCCTTATTGAGCTGCAGAGATCGCACTGTTAAAGCTCACTCACCTGGCACCTGGGTCGCTCATGCTGTGTCCATGGTAACGGCAGGTCTGCAGCTCCACTATAATGGGACCCTGAAAAACATGAGACCTTCCTCAGAGTTCAGCCAAACTGCTGTGGACTCCCTGCACTGTCACCTTTACACACTGGATACAAAAGGCCTCACACCCATGTCCAGTGCAGTGGTACCGAAGCTTTCAGTACTTGGTTTGCAGCATGTTGAAGAACTGACAGTATGTACTGCAAACTAGAGCCTTGGAAATAAAAACATGTGGGTGCATTAAAGAAGTGTGCAGCGCTAACCACGTAACCTCACAACGTCCAATATTTATCAGTAAGGTGTGAATATGATCAGAGTAAACTGTGAGATCTGAAAAACTGCAGAGAAATAAACAAGATGCGGAGATTTAGGATGTGTCCTTAAACAAAAAACAAAAATTAAAGCTATAAGAATGAGGATAATACAGGCACAGAGTGGGGCTGAAGAGTTTTCTGGTGAGGATGTTGTTTTAACTATAGAGACAAGTTGTTGCACCTCTGACAAACCACAAACTAAGCCTGGGTTTGTCATTTGCTGCTGACTTTACCCCTTAAGTTCAACTTACTTTGCCAGATTGGCAGTGATCTGCAGCCAACCTGGCAGCCTCTCTGACACACAGGATGTCCATCCCACCCACCTACAAAGAAGAGAAGAGGAGAGAAAACTGGTCATAAGACAAACAAGTAGGGACATTAATAGTGAAGCTGCACAGGTGTGTGTTTATTAGCACATTTTAAAAAGTGCTGTACAACATTAGCAGAATCAGGTTAAAACTAGAATCACCGCTTTTGCGGTTGTGTGCCTCCGGCAACCAGTCAAATTCACTGGTATGGGACAGAAGTGAGGTCACTGACCTTTGACCCCCAAAATCTAATCAGTTCACCTTTAAGTCCAAGTGGACATTGGTGCCAAATTTGAAGAAATTCCCTCAAGGTGTTCCTGAGATCCCATGTTCACAACAAGAATCGTACAGATGGACAGATGGAAAACATACAGTAGTGCTGCTGCAATTTAGAGCAGTTTCAACAAAATCTGACTCCCATAAGAAGGAATACAATCATTCCGTTTCCTCAAACCACTCAGATCAATAAGTGATCAACCGTTCTGGTCTTCCCAAGAAGAAAAACCACAGCCACCTGTGCAGCTCCAGTCCTGAAGGCCAAGCTGTTTGTGTGCAGTATCATACATGAGCATCAGACAGCTGGATGCATGCTCACACCTGCAACTGCCAAGAGGGACTGTCACTCCCCTCCTGCTATAGTCTAGGTTCATACAGGCCAGCTGCAGCATACAGTCAGTAAAGACACACTGCAACTGCTGCCTAGGACCCCAGTGTGTAACCATGTTTGTGTTACATCAGGCACCAAACAAAGTCTCAGCACGTCTCCCCCTGTGTTTGTGTCTCACCCTGAGTCCTAGTATAAACTCTCCTCTCTTGTAGTAGTCCGTGCTGGCTGAGGTTCTCGCCACAGACGTCCCCCGTGCTGTACTTGTTGTTCTCACAAATGAAGATGCACGGCAGCTTCCAAAGAGCGGCCATGTTAAACGCCTCAAACAGCTGGCCCTGATTGGATCACAGAGGACAGATGGAGGACCATGGCGGTGCCTCCACATTAGCAGCCTTTAGACAAACTTCATATTTCCAAAAGGATAATTACAAGGTACAATAATTTACATATTTAGTAAATTTATGATGAGGCCCTATTAAATAACCTTCCACATCTTACCTGATTGGCTGCTCTGTCTCCATAGAGTGCAACACATACCTGGTTGTTGCCTTGGTACTGGCAGGCCAGAGTGACTCCAGCTCCCAAAGGAACCTGGACAGTTCACAGCAGAGATCCTGAACAGAACCGAAAAACTGGATTCATCAGATTTAGCTTTCATGCAAATCAACAAAGAGGACAGACAACTGTTCACTTTTATGTGTGTGTGGGTATGTTGCAGTGCGTTTACCTGTGCTCCCACAATGCCATTGCCTCCTTAGAAATGTGGAGGGTACATGTGCATCAAGCCCCCTTTCCCTTTGGCCACACTGCCCCTACGACCTGGGGAGGAATGAAGAAAGTGATGTGATGAAACCCAGGTTGACTCCAGGCCTTTAGAGACGCACAAATTTTACAACCTCTCACCTGTGAGCTTGGCCAGAATCTCCCTGATTGGCACTCCATGGGTGTACGTGTATCCATGACAGCAATAGACGGTGATCAGGTGATCAGAGGGATCACTGCTTGGATGCCTGCAACACACGCCTCCTGTAAGACAAACAGAAGAACCGTTTAACATGTGTAAAAAGTTCGGGGACACATTTTCCTCTTCAGTTATTTAAATAGTGATCTGCCCACAGCAGGCTGTGTGCAGTTGCTTCATGGGTATGCAGACCCCTCCTTTTCTCACACTCTGAATATACACAGGAAAATGCAGTGGAAGCAAAATGGAACTGACCACATCAGCCCTTCAAGCTGACTACGGGTATGGGAAGCTCCAGGTTACAACACGTTAAGTTCCCATAGTGGAAAACTGCTGACAAAGGCCCCCAGCCAGGAATCAAAACTATGGATGTTGTGGTTACATCTCAGCAGGATCTAGAGCTGACGGGTTGGTACCTGTCCATCATAAAGGTGACAGAAGCCTCTGATGATCTTCTGTTTGTAGAGCTTATCAGCTTTGAGCTCCGTTCTCCTGACAGTCTGCATGGTGCGGTAATACTGCAGGCCCTGCTCCCGAGTCAGCTCCGCCTGCAGTGGAGGACCCTCTTCCAGCTGGTGCAGGTCGCATTTCTGTTGGTCACAACAGTTTGATGCGTTATAAATACACCTCACCGATTTAATACTCTACCTAGAACACACGTCATCGTACAGATCCAGACGGGTGGTACAGCACATACAGCTTTTCTGTCTTTTTTACTGTTCAGGTTTTCAGGTGTACAAACTCCAGATGCACATAAAAAGTGTTCCATGGAAACTCTGTGCAGTCAGGCTGTTAGTTCTGTTTCAACCCACCTCAATGTCAAACACCGCATGAGGGGTGAAGTCGGTGAAGGAGCAGGAGACCACAACTCTGGCACCTAGGAAGACACAGCAAACACTTGTGTTTATGTGCTTCACAATCACTACGGCATCATCAACACAACAAAGCACAAAGACAGCATGAGAGTCACCCTGCTCTTCACAGCAGGTGGAGGGCTGGGGGTAAGGTTTGGGTCAGGAACTACAAACATGATACAATAACGGTGGGAGAGTACAAGCAAGTAAATTATGAGCAATGGCTCTGGAACCACTGAGTTACAACATGTGCATGCTTTGTCACTTTTGTGCAACAATATCTTAAAAATGGGGAAATCAGGTGCCTTGTTCTGCAACTGTCTGTTTCAGGGGATACTGGGTACGCTTAAATGATATGGATCAAGGAGTTACTGTTTTGCAAAGTTCTATTATCGAACCTAGTGACTTTGAGTAAACTGTAGTAGAGATTTCAATTAAACAATAAACAAGAAAAATGTTTAGCATAATAAGAATCTGAACTTGTGTAGATGCATTGTACAACAAATAACAGATAAGGACTCAGCTGCTAAGACATGGAGGTTATATCTGCTGTTAAACAACAGGTGACTCTGCTGTACTTCAGACGTTCCCCTGCCCTGTTAGTGATTAGACACACACACAGGGTGCTACCTGTTCTTACTGAGCCAGTCTGGGCGCTAACTTACTGTGCACCAGGTGCCTAGTACTGACTGGTGGTGGTTTAGGAGGCTGTCGCTGGGACTCTGCCAAGGCGGGAGCCACCGGCGAGGTCAGACTGACGAATTCTGACAGGTCATTCAGCAGCTGGGGAACACAGGAGCCAACCAATCAGAGCAGGGTCTACAGGATGATGACACATCTACAGGTGAAAACAGCAGCAGCAACATGGAGAATGGACACACACACAATGAGTGGTAACTAAAAAAAGGAAACACAGGGGACCATGAAAAATGGTCCCAGCCCAAGACTGTCTACACGTCATATGATATTTCAGGACTGGCACAACTTATGACTTGACTGCAGCTCTCATCCTAAACTCTGAAAACTAAAATCACCATCACTAGCAACCCTGTTGTTATTTATAAAGTGTCATGACTTAAATAAATCTAAAAACATTTGTTAGATTCACTAGTGGTAAAAGAACAGCGATGGTAAAAACCAAGCCTTTAATGATCCGTTTGATTTCTCGAGAGTGTAAACTTTATAAACATTTACGATAAAAACAGACAAACCTGGGCTTCTTCAAGAGTTGAAGCGATTTGCTGATCATCTAAAGATTGGCAAGTATTTTTATAATCAATTATTGTTGACTGTGACCTCGTTGATCTGCTGTTTTTCTCTGGTGGTAAACCGACTGTCTATGGGCTTCACACTGCTGACAAGACAAGCAATATGAAAACACAATCTTGGGCTCCATCAAACTATGCATTTTTTACTGTTTTACTGTAGGCCAAACGATCGATTGACTGATTAGTTAAAAAATCAGCAGAATAATTGAGAATGAAAATAAATAATAGCTGTAGCTCTAATAGCTCCCAGGTTGTTGTATTTTCACAGATTAACTGTGTTACGACAGAGCAGTAGACTCTATTAATGAACTGTTGCATAAACAAAATAAAAACACAAGACTGAATCCACAAACTAAAAATGACAGCTCAGCTAACACACAGTAAGACAGTGTGTTCATCAGACAGGTCGGCGTGACCTGCTCCAATGTGCACAGGTGCTCTGATCACACTCCAGGTAAGAGGAAACTCATTTCAGGATCTATAGTTATTTATGGTTTCTCCTTGGGAAACATCATCACTGCACAGGGGAGGAAGCGTAGGATTGGGCAGCTTACCTCTGACACCGTTGAGGCTCCCTGGGGTTCAGGCGAAGGGAGAGGGAGAGAAACAAGAGAAACAGGGATTATTGTGTCTGTGTGTGACAGAGTGAACACAGATGGAGTGAACGCAGGACTTCTGCTATGAAACAGCAGTGTTCCAACAGTCACCTGGACTCCAGGAATGTTACCTAGATGGATAATTGTTTTTAGAATCAGATGTAACATTCACTAAGTCTAGAAAGCCGAGACTTTTCTATCTGCATCACATAAAACTATGAGCCAAATTAAAGATGAGCCATTTTAACTCCCTGGACTGTAGAAACCCTGCCGTCACTGATGCCACTGATGTCAGTGTACCAGAGAACCTGGTGGCAGAAGAGAGGGTGGAAGTTAGCGACATTAGTCGGACATCGTTCATTTCAGGGGGTTTAAGGTTGGGATTTAGATTAACAACTAACCATAACCCAACTTCACAGATCTTGATCGCAATCTGCCATCTGGCCTGCAGACAGGTCCATCTGATATGCTACTGAAGAAGCACAGAGATGCAGGTAGTGACGGTCCTCTGACACCCGAGGCTCCGACACATGCGTGGTAGCTCATGAAGCAACTGTATTGAACCACTGTACCGAGGCATTGTTTTGGTCAAGTGACTGGTGACGTTTGAAGCACATCAGTGACATTTGAAGCAGTTGAGTGCCTCGGACGTCATACAAATCAGCTGATTGGTTTGGTTTGTCATGTGGATCACTTTACAGGACAGAGTGTGGTCAGTGACAGGATATCCCTATTTAGTGGCGTTCATTTGAATGTTTCTTTGCAGAGTAGGTTGGTTTGTTGCTGCCGTTAGTTGTTTTGAGAGTTAGTGTTGTAGTAGCTTGTGTATTTAGTGGAGAATCACTGTAGATAGAGAAACAGATCAATAGATAGCTAGATAGTAAGTTACATAGAGAAATAGATAAATTAGTTACATGGTTAGATAGCACCGACTTTGGTACGGAAGGTCGGGGGTTCGAACCCCGGTCAGGGCGCGGTCAATATCCAGCCTGGGTCCTTAGGCAAGGCCCTTAATGGTCTCATGGGTAATGAGAGTTGGAAAAATAAGAATCACACCGGCTCGGGTGGGGTAATAACATGAAAGCAGACCCACCAAGGCTGGAGACTGAACAGTTCTGGAAGAGCATATGGGAGAAAGAGGCATCACATAACAACAATGCCCAGTGGCTGGTGGACCTAAGAGCAGACCACAGCAACCTCCCTGAACAAGATCCAGTAACCATCACAATGGCAGACATTCAAGAGAGGGTC
>NW_018128242.1:470769-478814 GCF_001952655.1 Monopterus albus | reverse complement strand
ATGATACAACTTCAGTTCCTGTACCAACCGATGAAACTCGCCATGTTCTCTCCTTCTTTTCAATATAGGATGGACCCAAAACCTTCTTTGTTTTCTTTTTTATGTAGCAGGACAAGCAGTACATCGTCGTCGCTTGTTGTGGAGTCCATCTATGTAGGGCGACGTTTTAAGAAAATATCGCTTATTCGCGTCGCGTCCGGTGTGAAAAGGCCTTAAGAGTGTGTTGTTCTACTAGAGGAAGGCAAACACCACAACGAGAGCCACTGACAAGACACAGCGACGATCACAACACCACAGAAATAATCTGACAAGATCGCAACCCCACCGCTAGTTTTCGTTAGTATTCATCCGTGCATAAGAAGTCAGCATTTAGTAAGTCAATAACATACGAGCAGGAACACTACATCTCTGACCCCAGCATGCAAGCTACAAAGCAGGAGTCGAGCTAGCCATCTTTGCTAATGCTAGGCGCTCATTGTTAGCTAGCCTGGAGATGTTCGTGCCAAACATCTCCAGGCTAGCTAACAATTAGTATGAACCAGTTCAGCTCAGAAACGGCCCCCAGCTCGACAGAAACCCAAACCACTCACCACATTCCTGCCGGTGATCCTACAAAGTGCGTTACAGATGATCGTTAAATTAGGCGGTTATTAAAATAAGTGGGCTACTAATACTGAGCAATTCCTTGTTTGCGTCCGTCCGATAAATGTGCACGGTGAAAACAAGAGGCGCCAAATATTCGTTCTTCAAAATGGACACGGCTGCCCCACATATCCCACCGCCAAAAGTTAAATCTTATTTCATATAACAACGCGGTGTTGAAGAAGAAAAAAAACTCAGATCCTGTACTTAATTAAACGTAGTAATGCTACAGTGTGAAAGTATTCTGTTATAGGCAAAAGCATCCCAAATGTTACTTAAATGTACAAACATATTAGCTTGAAACATACTTGAATTAAATCTATACTTGTTTTGGAAATATATGTATTAATTTCTACATTTGTGTATTTCTATATGTAATTTATACAAACTACTTATTTACTTCCACATCTTTATGATAAGGGGGTACACAACTACATCAGTCTGGATTGCCTGCAGTGATAAATAATAATGGTAGTCTTTATATCTTTAAAGTCTTCAACCACCAAAAATAAACTGTATTAATTCATAATGAAAGCAAATACACAAACAGGAATGTTAAGTCAAGCTAAATAAGAATTTATTGCATTTGAGTGAATACACATCTTCAGGCCAGAACAGACCATGTCCTCCCTCCTGCAGCAGCCTAAGACACTCAGGATAAATTTTCCTATTCACAATTTTAAAAAATGTAAATGCAAGCAACGGTAGAATATAAAAATGTAACAGGCAGAATAAACCCATGCATACAATGAACAAGCAATACTGGAGGTTACAACAAGAGCAGGAAAACTTTGCTTCATTTTCTCCAGTCAAATATGACTGTAGAGCTGC
This sequence comes from Monopterus albus, assembly GCF_001952655.1. NCBI lineage: Eukaryota > Metazoa > Chordata > Actinopteri > Synbranchiformes > Synbranchidae > Monopterus > Monopterus albus. The sequence continues at coordinate 477,341 of NW_018128242.1, read as the reverse complement.
TGTAAACACTTACTGGCTTGTAGGACAAACCAATAGTATTTCTGGAAACAACTGTGAAACAATGAGCAAATAAAATAAATAATAGTAAATGACCACAGCATATAAAAGTACATCAGCAGGTGTGGTGTAAAAAATTAGCATGGCGTGATATGAAAGGATGTACATCTCAACAGACCTCTGACACACACAAGTTTGCACAGCTATTTATGTGAGGACACTCACTGACCATGCATTCCCTGGCCCCTTGCACTAACCTCAGCCATCACAACTAATGTCAGACATGGAAGACGCAACACTGCTGCTTCATCAGTCTGTTAAACTTTTACACTGATCCTCAAGGCTTCATTCAGACACACCCCCAACCTCAACAGAAAGAAAGACAGTACACATGAGATTGGGAAGTACAGCAGTGACATGAGGCGGAGTTTTCTCAACATCGTGGATGAACGCAAGTGTGTTCCAGTGTGTTATTGTTGTTTAGGGCATTCTCCAAAACAATATTTGTTATATGGATGGGTTAAAACGAACTGGAGAGCAAACTACTGGGCTGTGCCTCTTTAATTCTTCACGCTTCCAGATTCCAGCCATAAAAATTTACCCAATGCTCCACATGCGTCCATGCTTTGGGCCCTGTGCTGAGTCAAGAGTCCCGGGGCCAGCTGATTTCCAATCAGCTCTATGCACATATGAATGGGATAAAATAAACGTATCCTATGACTCTGCTAGACTTTCCAAATAATATTGATCAAATTCTGTAATAAGTCATTTCACAGGTTTGTGATGCTTGGAAAAACATATCCACTGTTTTACACCTGCTCCTTTTTCAGTGATTCTCTATGGGAAAAATGCTGGTGTGAAGCCAGTTGATGAACACAGAATGATGCTGTTTGGCAGCTACATCAAATTAGCTTCACAGCCCAGCGCTGATCCTGGGGATCAGATTGTTAGTGAGCTGAGCACACAAAGCTCACAAAGATGCATGAGAGACACCTAGACTGTTGTGACTGGTAGCCCCACTGTATGTAGCAGTGTGCTAACAATACCTAACCCCAACCCTGATCTACCTCTAACCCTAACCCTAAAACCAAGACAGTGAGAAACAGCTAAAATGTCCTCACTCTCATGGTAAAACTCAAACTCCTCATATTGTATAGCCATACAAGTACACAGACACACACACACATACATACACACACACACTCAGACCTTGTTGGTTCGATGCTGAAAGACTTTGCAGGCTGCACAGTAGATTTGATCTTTCAGTGTTCCACCATTTGGTCAAAGTGTCTCTTTCCGTCCAGGTACAACATCGATTCTGTTAAACACACAACACAACAGTATGTCAGATGGTAGCAGCAGATTTTTTTATGTTTATAACACTGTTTAACAGGGAACCTGGGATGCAGAACAAAAGCAGAAAAACACAAATACACAAGTAGAGTTTATTACAAGGAAATGTAGCTGCTGCTTTATTAAAAAATATCATGTATACAGTATGAGTGAGTACAAGTGAGCAAGATGTCCTCACTCACTCCCCAGACTTTTGTTTGCCTCACCTCCCATGCAAATCCAGAAGAATTATCTATCCAATTTTTATCCATCAGTGTTTATGTTTGAAGATATCAGCCCTTTCAGCTGCTCTCAGACCCTCAGGGTCAGAGCATAAAAACTGAGAGGCTGTCCCAGTTTATATACTGGAAGAATCTCAGACAGTGAATCTGGTACAAAACCACAAGGTGCTTTAAAAACAAGCATAAAAAGACAGGTTTTATACAAACCTTTAGGCATGCTTCCAAAGTGCAGAACTACAAATCAGTACTAAAACCCAGGATGCTAGGCCTTAGATGACCCATTTTCTCCCAAAATGGCTGAAAACACAGGCAACACAAAAATACAGTATCCACTGTAGGTCTGAGGTCTGTTCTGCTTTGCTTTCCCACTGTGTTGGTCGCTGTTTACATAAGAGTGGGGCTGCACTGCTCACACACAGCTGAGCAGAGAGCGACGAGTCAGCAACCACAATACTAGTAAATCAGTCAGTAACAGAGACTGTGTGAGCAATCCCAGGATCAGCTGAGTGCTTTGTGTGTGCACGCTGGCTCACCTCCGTATGTCTTTGGGATGATGTTCGGTACATCGCGGTCGGAAACAAAGGTGTAGTGGAAGATGTTGGTGGTGTTGTGCTGCTGGGTCAGTGGGTCGAACACCTCGCTGTGAACTCTCACCTGGATGTGCTTCCCCGTTGTGTAACACACCTGAAATACACACAGACACAAGCTGCTAGTGGAACACACAAAAAAGTCAGCCAGAAGATCCATCTCACACACAGGTCGACTGCAGGGGTGTAGCCAACTATAAAGGCTGTGGGTTTGACTTTAACAAGATAAACAGGTTTGGTCCCTCCACACGCAACCCGCCTCTGACCTGAGATGAGAGCAGCAGCAAAGAGCCGATTTCCACGGGTTTCTGGAAGAGGATATCATCGACAGCCACCAGGTTCGGTCGGCATCCTCTGCAACACATCAGAGGAAAGACGACACTTTGCTTAAAATGTTGTAGCGCACAAATACTCTCCTTTCATGCTTGAACACATTCTTTCTCCTGCGAACATGATCTCTCACCCATAGGAGCAGGCATTGGCCCAGCCCAGCTCATAGGCTTTCCTCATCAGAAAACCACCGAATATCCTGTTGAAGATGTTCCTCTCCTGGTGAACACACAGAAACAAGAGGTTTCTCTATTGAATCTTCCCAACCTAGTTAAAAATGAAGTGCATGTACTAAATGATCACTCTTATATCTCTAATGTCTTTTGAACCTAGAGACTCCAGTGAGACCCCAAGGAAAGTGACAACATAAACTGCTCCTAATCACTCTCTGCCTCTCCCATCATGTCCTGTTTCCCAGTGATGACGCAAACTAAGGATGCCTGGTTGGGACAAACTGGAGCTATACAGATAAAACTGAACTGAACTGAATTTTGTGTTCGTAGCTGTTCTTCCCTCTCACCTGTGGGTGGCAGATCTCCAGTCCTTTCAGTTTGGCATCTTCCATCCACACTGAGCTTGAAGGCAAAACTCTGCTGCGGAAACTGACTGTCCTGGAGCGAAAGACAGAAACTAATGGTGAAATATGAAGCAGTATACATCTGGAAATAACACACTGGAAATTGGCTTTAATACATATTGTTAGTCATTTTTAGAGCCAGATTTTTAGAACAACTCCTTGCTGATGTACATCAACACACAGTCTTTATTAGAAAAACCTAAGAAGAAAGGAGGCGGCGACACAGGTGGAACTAGTAACTGAACAAGGTGAAGGTGCTGAGTGTCATAGTTCTCTGCTGAGTGGAGTGTAGAAACCACGACATGAAGATCAGCTGTAAGTGATTTGCTTTGTTACCGTGAAACACTTCAGGTCTTTTCAGTCTGAGCTGAACTTTATATAGCTTACAGTCTAATTCATAATCATTGAGCCGCTGCTGCAGTGAGTAAAAAAACAAGCTGAACATGCTGAACGTGCTTGTGGAACTTGCAGCTACACATATGATACAAAATAAAAAGTCTTTCACGCAGATTGTGTGCAATAAGAAGCATTTTATCTTGTGTGAGAGGGGCAACATAAAAACAGGTCTCCTGTTACATGCATATGACGTTCATCTCAGCCTGCTGCACTGCGAGAGAGCAACACATATCCACCAGAGTGAGGTCAGTGGACTGAGGTTTGTAAATGTTTTCTAGTTGCACCTTTTACTTAGACCTTTTTAAGATGAACAAGCATCACTGTAGACCCAGTTGTTGTTGCCTCTTGTCTAAAGCAGGTTAAAGTTTATCATCTCAGTCATACTTTGTGTCCAGGGTGTTGAGGAACAGACTGTGCACAATCTTCCTCTCTTCATCTGTCGGAGCAACCTTCAGCAGTGACACGGTGCTCAGCTCCACACGGCGGGATTTGTTAGCTAGAAACACACAACACAGCAGGAAAGAGGGAGAAAAATGTTGCTGTAAAAGGCTCATTTTTAGCTTATCTTAAAGGTTACGCCATGACCTCATACCTTCTCCTTCCTGGAAGAGATTCTCTTCCTCCACTCCGTCTGGCTTCAGTGGATTTACAAACGCTGCCCTGGAGCAAAGAGGGAGGAGCAAACAGCAGCACAGGATGAAGTCAGCACGAGAGATGCTGTGGACTCAGCACACTGAAACTGAAACTCATTGCCAGTGATTGTTTCTTTTTCACTGTTTTAGCCCCCTGTAGATTCAGTATGGGGGTTGATCCAGAGATATTTTAAAGCTGCTGAAAGCTTTGACGAGCTCCTCTGCTCCATCTCTAAACCAAGGTTAAGGTTAGGGAATGCATCACCTCAGTGTCCTCACAGCTATAGTAGGACACCTGAGATTCTTTGGTATTGCACTGGAGCCGCCTTGTGTCACAAGACAAATTGCAGACTTTATGGTATTGTATGGTAAGACATGACCGTATGCGTGTGTGCACCACTGAAGCAGAAAACTTTGGAGGGTACAATTTAGGTAAAATTAGCCTATTATTGCACTTGATTAAAGGACCTGGATCGGGACCAAGACCTGATCAGGACTTCCCCTGTTAATATTCTGTATATTCCTGTATATTCCTCTGTGACTGACACATTACTGTGTCAGTCACAGAGGAACTGATGTTTCCTCCCACTTTGCTTATTTCCCTCTAATGAAGGCTTAAGCTCAGGGTCTCACTGCAGCAGAGACACTGAGACTCTCTAAGTGCTGATACACAGCACTGCCTGATCCCATTCTTTATTTATTCTCTGCCAATGAGGATTATGGATGCTCCAAACATTAGTTTCATCCTGGGGCTGTAACGAGTGTCCTACCTCTTGTTCTCTGGGTCCCGGGCCACCATGACAAATGTAGCATCCAGAATTGGGGTATAAGCTCCATCCTGGTACTGGAGGATGACACAGACTCACTTTACAAAACAAAGCTAGTGAGCATTTCATTTTAGAAAGACATGCAAGAGCTGATCTCTTATTCCTGTCTAGAGTTTCTTTACTACAATAATAAACAATCATCGGTCATTCAAACTGAGACAGTTTGTCACCACTATTTTGGTTAAACTTGGGTTTCTACAGGCAGCTACTTTTTGTCACTTCTTGTGCAGCAGAACGCGACTTAAAACGCAGTCGATGCATAACATATACACTCAGCTGGCAGTTTATTGGGCACAGTCAGCTAAAACTGAGTCAGTCCAACGGTTCTGTGATAAATCTTCCTTCATGAAGCTGATAATGTTCAGTGTGTTCAGACTCTTTCAGAGAGGTGCTGCCGCAGGATGTACTGTAGTAGACGGCATTAGCTTTAGCTAGGTGTATCTAATAAACTGCCCACTGAGTGTATATTGTTGGGGTGTAAGTGAACAGGTGTGTGTGTCTACCTGTGACATGTGCATCTTGGCTTCAATAGAGGTCTTTCCCACCCATGTCACATGACCAGTGAACTTGATGTCACAGTCAGGATAGATGATGTGCTGCCTCATGTCTGAACGCAAACACAGGGATGAAGACAGGTGTTTGAGGTGTGAGAGCCAAACCAACAAGGTGCAGATCGTGCACTAAATATGAGACTCACCAATCCGGTCCACAAGGGCAGTGACAATAGACAGTGGAGACCTCTTCAGAGCCGGGTTATAGGTGTGGGAGTACGAGATGAGGACTGAGGAGAGAAATGAGAAAGACAAAGTGCTGCACTCTACAAATCTCTGGGTCACTAATGCACCAGTTCATTTTCCCAATACTATGGGCAGAGAATCACCAGAGGGTTTCTTTTCATCCAAACAATCAGCACTAATAGTGAGTTACAGCTACAGGTATGTGCCAAAAAATTAGAATATCGAGGGAAAGTCCATTTATTTCAATAATTTGTTTCAAAAAGTGAAACTTGTATGTTATATTAGTTCACTACACACAAAGTGAAATATTTCAAGCCTTTATTTGTTTCAATTTTGATGATTATGGATTAAAGACAAAAAAAACCCAAATCCAGTATTTCACAAAATTAGAATATTTCATGTGACCAATAAAAAAAGGATCTTAAACACATGTTGGCCTTCTGAAAAGTGTGTTAATGTACTGTATTATGTCCTCAGTACTTTGTTGGGCCTCCTTTTGCATTAATTCCTGCATCAAGGCGGCGTGGCATGGAGGCGATCAGCCTTTGACACAGTTGAGGTGTTATGGTAGCCCAAGTTGCTTTGATATTGGCCTTCAGCTTGTCTGCATTTCGAGGTCTGTGTTCCCTCATCTTCCTCTTGACAATACCCCATAGATTTTCAATGGGGTTTAAGTCAGGTGAGTTTGCCGGCCAATCAAGTACAGTTATTCCATAGCTATTAAACCAGTGTGGATGTCTGATCACACCTCCCTGCTGGAATGTGATCTACACCGGGGGTCTGTGTGTATGTGTGATGTTAATTTGTATGTTAAACTGGCCAAGTGGTCATCTCAGGATGTCGAGCCCTCGGTCTCTGCAGGACATCCCAAGACAAAGCAGAACTTGCAATATGTTAAGTGGGTCTGTGTGTGAA
>NW_018128242.1:458979-470299 GCF_001952655.1 Monopterus albus | reverse complement strand
ATTAGCTGACTAGATTGGGACACAGGGAGCCTACAATGTTGAACTTTGTCATGATATTCTAATTTTGTGAAATACTGGATTTGGGTTTTTTTTGTCTTTAATCCATAATCATCAAAATTGAAACAAATAAAGGCTTGAAATATTTCACTTTGTGTGTAGTGAACTAATATAACATACAAGTTTCACTTTTTGAAACAAATTATTGAGATAAATGGACTTTTCCTCGATATTCTAATTTTTTGGCACATACCTGTATATCAACCTTTCAGTGGGTAAATGTTAACACAGTGACTGAGTGTGTGGTGTTTGACTGCAAGCTGGAGTCAGACTTCCTGAGTGCGTACAATGAGGTATAATGATGTACCTGCTAAACTATCCAAGTCCTCCAGGATCCTACCAAACCTGAGAAGAGACAGAAGACGAGTTACGTGGCAGGTGTGAGTCTTCATCTGCCTCAACTGTGTGTGCGTGCTCTCGTTTAAATCTACAGTATGTAACTTTTTCAAATATTTCTGTGGAGAGGTGCTGTCAAAGCCTCCTGTGACCCAGACTCACTGAGCAGCACTGGCAGCAGTGCAGAGGTATTTGCTTCTAAAGGTTTTGAGCGGGACTGACCTCTGACCAAGCAGAGATTTTCAGTTATTTGTCTGATCAGACAGTTTGGTTGCACTCTCATTTCTTGTAATTTCATATGAACAAATATCTGAAGAGCCAAGCAGAGCATAGCAGGTTGTGGTAGAGCGGAACAGGAAGAGGGAGCACTGGGCGGAGCAGAGTGGCTTGATGTGGGGTTTCATGCTAGCGCTACATTAAGTAATACACTGGAGCTTAAACAGTACACGTTGGTATTTGCGCATGTGTTTTTACCTGACAGTATTGTGGAAGGTCAGGTATTTTTCTCTGAGCTGTGGCTCAGAGCCAAGTGGCAGGTAGACCTCCACATAGCTGTCCTTCATCCTCTTGCCTGGAAGATCGCTTTGAGACTTTGCCAGCATGGAGGACAGTGCAACACGCTCCGCCAAGGCCTGCTGGTGGTCACTGTGGACAAGAATTACAGAATATATTACTAATTTTAACGGTGCATTAACTAAGATTTGTTTGCAAAGTATAAATGGCTCTGTACCTCCAGTTAGTGGAAACTCCCACGATTTCTCTCAGCCTGTTCCGCACTGAAAAACACAGAAGAAACAATCAGACCTATTTGAGGTGAAAACACCAAAGGTTAAAGGCTGCAGGTTTCAAAAAGTCTCTGTCAGAGCAGTGTTTGACTGAAGCTGTGTAACAGATAAAGATACTGTCTCACTTTTGTTTTTCCAGCTGCAGCCTTGGAGTGTGTGCTGCAATGCCACCACATCTCATAAACCTTCAGCAACCACATTTAAATTTACCACTCTTACAAAGTGGAGCAATCTGAAAACATTTGAACTGGTTTTGGCCTGAAGGCTGCAGCTGCTGGATGCACAAACAATGAGACAATATAAAAACTGATAGAAGAAGCAGTCAGTGGAGAAACCTGTCATGTGGGGAACAGCTGTTACAAAACACTGAAACAGAGAATGAAGAAAAAAGATTAAAAGGTGCCACCGGCTGGGAAGGTTTTCTCAGGATCACCGAGAATAAAATCCACATGTACTGAAAAGCAGAACAGGTGCATGATCAAAGTCGCTGTACATGAAACAAGGTGTGCTTCAGGTAAAAGAGAACCGATGGTGAGTTAGCATGGAAATATACAGGAAGAATGAACGTGCACTCAGAGCAAAGTAGAAGAGAATGACTAAAAGGACTAGAGAGACTGGGTTTACCGACACACACCGTTGGAAACGTGTAAAGGTGGTTTTCCTGTAGAGAAACAACAATCATTAAAAAGGTTCAGGGTCAAAGGTCAGGGGATGAACAAGGGGAGAACCAGTGAATTTAGGACAAACAACATGGAATATGTCACCATGTCAGATCACATTTGATTCTCTTGATGTGTGTTTGCAGGTCATTTAAAAGTTACAAGGTCAGCAAAATCTTTGGTCCAGTAGCAAAAGAGAAAACTTCCAAGTCGTGTTTGCAGGCAGAAAACTGTCCAAGCATGAGACATGTGTGTACAACAGATCTATGTTTAACAGAAAGCATGGTCTTACCCTCAGCCATGTCTGGCACCCTGCCCTGCTTCAACACTGGCCCTGTGCAGAGCAGTCTGGTCGTCAGCGATGGCACCGAGCGCAGCAGCAGGAACCTGAGGACAGAACAAAGAAAAAAACCCCATGACATTAAGACCGACTGGTCGCTGGGTCTTAAAAGTACAAAGGAACAGCACCAAATCTGAATTTCCCACAAACCCAATTCCTTTAAGTCTAAAGTGGCATCTTCAGATGTTTTGTTTTGTCTCACCAACAGTTTAAAATCCAAAAATATTCAGAAAAAAAGCACCAAATCTTCACAACTGACAAGTTGAAACCAGTACATTTTTACAATTAAAAAACGACTTACAGTAAAACTGTAACAAATAAATAAATAAATATGCTTCACGTTTGGAAAATTATTTGGTGGTGATTAAAACACGTGGAATAGTTGATGAATACGCTAATATGTTCCCCTGACAGTGCATAAAACATAACTTTCAACAGGTAAAAGTGTCGCTATTGTTGATCCTGGTCTTGGTGTCGGATCAAAAACCTAATGTTGTGACACCCCCTGCTGTATACATGGACATGACACACCCTCTATGTGAATGTATAGCCTACATTAAACCCCTACCCTACTGTGCAAACAGAAGACTAGGACAAATCACTAGTACTTATGTTGCATAGCGCTGCTAGCCTTAAACATGCTAACAGTTAGCTTTACAAGAACAGAATTTTGAACCACGTTTTTAACACACTGACCTCGGTAAAAGCATTGTAGAGTCTGGGTAGGGAGAGCTAAATGTTCGAGGTAAATAAAGTACGTGAGCTGGTTAAACAAGAAGGGAAATGCCAGGTCTTTTTTACAGGGCACTGCAGGTCCAGTGCCAGACAGGGAGGAGTCCGCCTTGGGAATCAAGCCACGCCCACTGACTGATGACACAAGACCCTCCGTTTCTGTACAGTAGATTTGAAGCCCTCAGTACAACCTGTCAGGCACGGCAAACGGTTAGCTTCAGGAGTATTCTGTGCTAAGGGATGCCTGTTTCCCCATAGATATATTTTCCCAGACCATAATCTGGACCGTGCCTTGTCCATATATCTAATCGTTCGTGTCTAATGGAACTTAACCTGACTACACCCACAGACGTAATCCTGCACGTACCGTGCGTACATTTTAAATGATTTGCCCACGTTTTACGCCACTGTGTCTGGCAGTCATTGTAGGATAGAGAAATATAGTTACATGTCTATTATATCGCACACCCTGAGAGTGGATCATATCATTTCTACTCCTTAACGCAAGCCCTCCAGCTTGCAGCGAGTTACAGCAGCCACACAGACTTTACCTGCTGCCAGCGCCTGTACCATCACCGGGACGTGCACATTTATTTATTGCTCTTGAGACACATTCATGCTATTTTCTAGACTAATTATTAAGTGTTTCAGCTACATTGCCACTCTAAATATTCATATCACGACATAGCTGTTACCACTGGCGGAGTTTAAAAATATGAGTCCCACACATATTAAGCCCTAACGCTGTCCACGTTAGGACAATCAGAACTGATGCTTTAGAAAATGTTATTTAAACTTGCAATAAAACAGCAGCTGATTACACACTGTGTCATTGTTTTCAGGGGTACTGGACGTCAGTGTATTTATATACCTCTAAACTCTTCTCAATGTGTTACTGGAAGTTTCAACAAACCAAAACAAGCATCACTTCACCTAAAAACTAAATTGGCTAAAAGCAGATACAAATCAAACAGGACACTAGACAACCACTAGAAAACCAAACTTAAATCACATGGCTGCTCAAATTTGAGACTTGGTTAGGGGCCGTTTCACTGCTGTGCCCAGGGGACCGTCCTTAGTGTTAAATGGATCATTATGAAGCTGCAGAAACCCTGGAAAAAAAGGTAGACTAACTTCACCCTGAACGTTTTTCTGATCTTCTTTAATACATGTTTTTAAAGGGAGATAAAAAACCAAAACCTCTGTCACTTTTATTATTTTAATCTGCAACACATTGAACAACAAAATCCCTTTAAACATTACAAAATGAGCACCTGTGTCATTGGAGGAAAAAGTGGTCCTGGTTTGACAAGATCCGAGATAAGTTAATGCAGGCAGTTCAGATACGAGGAGGGCCAGGGAACGTTCGTCTTCCCTGAAATTCATCCATATAACCATCAAAAACCTCTTTCCTACACACAGACCAGTGTGCATTCAAATGCTGCCCAGCCCTCCAGTCACACACAGTCATGAACCTTTGAGAGCTGCAAAAGTCCAAACCTTGTCTCTGACTTCTGCAGCATCCGTGACAGAAACACCACAGTAACTGGTTCCAGTAAAAACCACTGCTGGGGGATAAATCACTGGTCTGCATGAGCACTGTCACACCCCAGGCAAATTCAAGATTGTGAGGAAAGCAGAAACATAGGAAGGCTCACCGGGATTAGCAATAAAGGTCTGTCATCTCAGACAAGTTCTATAAAAAGTTCAAAGGTTCCCACACATCCCAGTTTGAAAACTTCACACTTTTGAGTGACAAGATTGTGGTCAGGACAGGAAAATCCCCGGGTTGACTTTCCAAACATTTTCAAATGTGTAGGAACCTCACGAGTGAAGCACCAGGTTTCAGAGTTCCTGAATTCTCTCACCCATTGACTACAGACAACATGAGACATCCTGGGCCTCTGGAGTTTGTAATAAGTTACAGGGGGATCGAGAGCCCTGTCTCCGGCGCAGGAAGATGTGGGACAGAAAGAAAGAAAGGCTGGTATTGCTTCAAGTCTAAGTCTTTGAAAGCACAAGAATTCACATTACAACGCGAGTCCAAGTGTGATTGTTGGTACATGGAACAAGAGGAATGCTGTGTAAACTAAAGGTCATATCACACGGAGGAGGCAGTGCAGAAACGGGAGGTGGGCCAGGGGGTGGGGGGTCCCCATCGTGTTCTCATCAGGTCATCGAGTTCACCTCAGGGCTAAAACAATCAACAGACATTTTACAAATAAACATTGGCGCCGGCTGCTCCAGTGGAAGATCTTGCTGGTTTTGTTATAAATAAAAGGAAATTGGGAAATTCAGAAACTGTACTGGGCCCCCCCAACATTCTATAAACTAATCAGTCAACTGATTAATCAATGTTGTTACAAGTAGGCAAGATAGATAAAACCCTGTACAACTGTATAATACATTTTATATTGTGAAATCTTGAAATGTGACATTTTACTGGTTTGACAAAAAAAAAAAATCACTTAGTCTCCAGTTTTTGAGGTTAGAACTGCAGTGATGACATGACTGATCAGCAGCAATCTGAATAATCAATCAATGGCGTCAATAGTAGAACAGGAGGCATTTCTGTTTCATATCATTCCAAATTGAGTATTAACTGAAGAGATGGTTGAAGGTGTTACCACAAACTGTGATGGGCATTTCCAGTTTATCATTTTACAGACTTAATGATTAATGGGTCAATAACAATAAAAACGATTAGTAGCTGAAGCTTTGTCACTTTTCTTGCGCAGAGCTCTTTACCAGTTTAACAAAGCCAAATCGGGTTTAGACCAGTTCCCCGCGAAGGTTCACATTAAAATTGGGCTTCTTATAAACTGGATCCAACCCAGATCTCTTGAGCGTCATCACTACCTGCAGCATTGAACATTACTGCTGTTGCTTAAAAGATGATCCGTTGTGTCTTCGTGTTTATGTATGGGCTTTGTGAGCGCACACGTTTGCTTGCGTTTTAAATATACAAGCATTTTGTTTTATCATTAACTGATGTCCTCTTTTGTTGTGAAACACTTTTTAACCATGTTTTGGAAAGTGCTATAGAAATAAAGCTTATTATAAGCCCTGTTTAACTCCACAAGTCCTGATGGAGAACGGCTTGATGTGAACTAGAGGGAGTCAGTGTGAACACAGCGCAGCGCTGCTAAGGCATGCTGGGTACGCTTTAGACAGCAGAGCATCAGAGGACATAAAGCCATGACAGTGTGGGTTCGGTGGCGCTCGGTAAAAAGCAGCTGACATCTGTCGTAGTGCAGGTGTGCTGGTTTTCTTGTTGGCACCTGAGGCAGAGTCCACCTGAATCTGGTGAAACTCAACCTGAAGACTAACTGAATTCAATTTTGCTTTCTCTCAAATAAACGGAGTTGAACACGGGCCTGGACAGACATCGCAGCTGATTTATCACAGGTGAAAACTGGTGATATCTGGAAACATTCGTGTTTAATGTTCTATAATCAGCACAAGTTTATCAGCAACAATTCTGATCAGATTGTTTGTTGTGCTCAAATGTGAGGATCTGCACCTTTCCTGTGATTGACATCACCTGGGGGGACCTCATGGTTGACACATCACCATCTTCTGATACTAGATAGAAAACAAAAATAAGAAATGAATCACTAATGAAAATACTTGTTAGATGCAAAGTTTAAGTTTGGTTTTCAAAGATTTTTATTTAAATAAACTGCTGATTCCTCTCAAGTTATACAGTAATTAAATTTATTAATCTATTTATTTTCATTAGTGAATAATCCGTCAGTAGTTTTCTGTATCATTTGACTGTGAAACGTTGGGAAATAGACAAAAGACCACAAAAACTTCCTAAAGTTTGAGGCAATTACTTCAAATGCCCGAAATAATCAGTTTACAACATTATATGAACAGAGAAGAACAAAGTCTTTACTCGAATCCAGGAAAAAAAAAAAAAAAACTAATCAATGATCAAAATCGTTGCTGATAAACATAACTGAACCCTTTCAGCTCTGACTTGTTTGATGGCAGCAGGTGTTGATGTGCAACTCTGACAGTGCTGATGTTGTGCAACGCGGCTCTGTGGACAGACAGCAAGTCTGTGCTCTGGGGAGTGTGCGCCGAGTTCAGCAATACATGACCCACGTGTGGCAGCTCCGAGTCCAGTGGCTGGTGGACGACTTTGGTCTCAGAAGGTTGAGCTGAAAAGCCACTTTTAAACAGGTGTCGCTGGTTGGTCTCCTCCCGCTATAGAATACTTGATTGTAGTGATTAAAAAAAAAAAAAAAATTTAAACAAGCAAGAGTCCACTTGTCACTGATCTGCAGCTTCAGCTGAGGAAGAATACAAACCTCCCATCTCCCTCAAAAGATTTGATGAGAAGTACAAACCACATATGAAAAATAATTTTAAAAAACCAAAGTGGCAAATAAAGGCTTTAAACTCTAGATTCAAATACTCCCAGATTTCCTGAAGCTTTACAGCCTTGTGACAGGTTGCCTGGATTTCCTGAAGCGAAGGTGTGTTTGTATGTAAGGCCTGTGTGATGCTGATCCACAAGAGGTAGAAGTCAGGGAATCTCCATCTCTCGTTCGATGCCAACATACTTCAGAGCATCAGCCTGGCTGTACCTGGAAAACCAAGAATAAAAATATTATTTCCTTTTGCGACAGGGCAAGCATCTGTTCAGTCAGTCAGTCACCCTGTTCGCCCAACACAAAGAGCTAGATCTGGGCTGGTGCTTGCACCCATTCAGAATTGGTTCAACTTGCAAACCTAAGATCTGTTTTGCTTTTCCACAGGCTAGAGAGCCACGTTGCCATGTCACTGTATAGGTCTACCCTTTCCCAGCAACTTCTAGCTCACACTAGCACAGCAATGATAGACTACAGCAAAAAGGAAACCGTGCTTTAAAAACAAACCTGCCTAACATACTTTATACAAAGTCAGCCTTTTGTGAAGCCAAAGGTTAAGTGACATTGATAGCAACGTGAGAAAGTAGCATGCTAACCTTAGCTACTGTAGCTGGCGGTCAGGTAACATTACACCATCATTAGCCAAAAGCATAGCTACTGATTTCTTACAATGTTACAAACATATGACTGATGTGAGAAATTTTTTAGCTGTGCTCGCTTTAGTAATGTTAGCTGACCAATAGCTAGCCATCAACATAGCATTCATAAAATTAACTACTGGGTGTAGAGCAGCAAGTCGAGTCGGTGCAGCTCTGGAAGCAGATTCCCTGGACAAGAACTGGTTTGTTTAGCTGTCCGCTGTCCACCCCCCCCCAAAAAAACCCAATGGTTCAAGACTGGACACTGGCTCCGAACTGACGGAGGGAGGAAACATCATTCCTCCAACACCCTCACTGTACCCAACACACTTCATCGCCCTCATTAAGCCATTCGGTGACAAGAGCTATGACCATTTAGTTTACTGTTAGAAAGTCACGATGTTACTAAAAGACTCATCTGTGTGATTCAGAAGAGTCATATGACAGTTGCATCACTTTCTGTTCTTGGAGACACCGGTCAGTATTCTACTCCTTCCTTCTGACCTGTAGTCAAAGAACAGCTCCTCTCCAGTCTGAATGGCTCTCTTGGCAAAGATCCCGATCCTGTGATCCCCATTCACCATCATCACTATAGAGATGAGTTACAGATGAGTACATACAGATGAGTTGGCAAAGAGACACATTTACCACAAAGGCCATGCATGCTAGCATTTCAGCAACATCCTCATCCTCTGACCTTTTGCATAGCAGTTAGGATTGACAGAATGGTTCGCAAAGCGGATCTTGTTGCCTTTTCTTGTGGCATCGACAACAAAGTCTGTGGAGACAAAAAAACACTTTAAACTCATTTTGATGGTGTGTGGCAGAAGGTAATCTCATGTCTTACACAAAATCACAACAGTTCAAAGTCTGAACTTGAATGTTCAAAGCTCCAACATTACACTAAGCTCCAGTTCCTCCAAAATTAAAATCATTTTAATTCAACACAAAAGGTAAAATCCTGACCATGCTAGGTGGCTAATGCTACCAAAACAAACAGGTTAGCTTTAGATGCTAACACATCCAGAAGGAAGAACACCACATCTGAAACCAGTCCAAGTCCTCTGGCTGCTTTTAACCTTCTTCATGTCAAACATCCAAACCCATGTTAACCCTGGTTGTTGCTCTGATAGCTGAGAGACACCACTTCCTGTCCCACTGTCACTGGGGTTATCAGACCACGAGGAAAATCTTGGTTAATGCACAATTTAAAAACCCTGTAGAAAAGCCTTCAGTGTCCTTAAGACGTACATGTAGAACCAAACTCTGTGGAGATTGTGTGCATTTTACCATTGTTGAGATTGAAGAGGAAGCTGCACATGTATTTGTCATAGACCTTCCCTCTGCGGTCTGCTTCATCCTGAGAGATAATCTGCAAAGATGGTGGTCAAACAGATTACACATTTTACCCCACACGTACATTTTAAAGCCATGGGTGACAAAAAATTAAATAAATAAAAATCTACAGGAAGTAGTGCTTTAACATAATCCAGCTGACCCCTCTCTCTCTCACACACACACACACACACACACACACAGTGAAGTCCCACCTCTCCACAGTACTCGGAGATGAACTCGTTTTTCTGGACCGGCTCTTTGATGAAGATGCCCCAACCTGCCACGTCTGATGGGGCCAGCAGGAGGTGCTGAGAGATGGAGGGCAGGAGAGGGGTTTATAAAATATTAAAATGTGCTGTGTTAAATATTTGTTGATATCCAAAATATGTACAGGGATGAGCTTTGATTGCATTTTATAGAACCCAATTCTAGATCTACTCAAGTCCTTTTAAGTAGTTTGTTAGTTTTATATAAAAAGGTCACAGCTTTTAAATGAAAGCAGCATATTTTGGATGACTGACAGCTGTGGTTGGAGGCCTGATACTACAGCTCTACCTCTGGTTGCTACCACCCAGAATTTGGCTGCAAAATGCATCACAAAAGCAAGATGGGCATCCCCATACTGGCAATATTATGATTCACTTTTACACAGTTACAGAAAGTGGTGACGTGTCATCCATTTTTATACACAGCCTATGGTTTTGGTACAATGTCCACTTGCTGTGTTACCTTCTTGGCTCCTCTTTGGATGGAGCAGTTCTTGCAGGACACATTCTTGCTGTCCCAGTGGTCTGCAGCGCCACAGGTGAGGCAGAGGTCGGGGTCACACTCCCTCACTGCCAAGTAGCAGGGACACTGCTTGGTGTTACACTGGGCTTTGCACCGACAACCGGGGAAACGGTTCTGACCTGCAGCCACAAAGCAGAGCATCAAAGAGGAAATATATTAGACAATAGTAAAACTTATAGTGCAACATCTGCAAAAATGCATGCACAGCCGAAGATTTCAGTTTTATAAAGACAACAAGTGTTGAGTATTTTCACCAGATAAAATGGTTTTTTTTCCCCTGTATTTCCCGTGTGTGGGGTTCTTACACTCAGAGCTGCACTGGCAGAACTTCTCACAAAAGTTTTGAGCGGTGACGCAGGGACAGGAGGAGTCACAGGGCTGCCGCGGGTGGTCACATGGCTGGTAATTATACACGTGATTGGATGAGCCATCTGTAAGAGGATGCGGATCCCGGATGAGTTGTTTTCAAATCAGTCACCTGTATTTCACCAGGGTTCAACAGAGCTATTCATATGCTCAGTATCATCTTTGAATTCTTTCCTGATCAGTCAGCCAGACTAAATGTCACCAACAAAAAGTTGCCTGGGAGTTCACACACACACACACGTCACTGTCCTCAGGTTGATTTATAGACAGATCGTATCGTTTTCTCTCTACCTGTGTTTGTTTCCTGTGTCCACATTTGCGTTCTCTAATAGAATATATAAAAAAAACCCTGGTAACTGTGGAACTAAATCAGACTCTGTACCACATGGCCTTAGTCATTCGTTAATGATCTTTTCAGTGTTTACATGTACTTTTCATCATCACTAAACCAAAACAACTTCCCATTGGCTCCTTTCTTTGTGTCAACAGTAGAAAAGTCAGTCTAGACAACTCGCGCTCCTTTGCAAAAGAAAAAAATTTGGTGCCAGGCAATTCAGCTTTGAGTTAATCCAAAATGTATGAATTCCTAGAAGTTCTAGCTTTTAAACAAATGCTGATATTAGTGGGACTTGATCAGGAGAATGCTGCATCAACTACTGGATGGACTCAGAATCAATCCCCATGAATGTAGTCTTACTTTATCTTCTCATCTTACAACTCATTTCAAATTTATTTTTGATTTGAACTGAATCTGATACAAGTAGATATTTTTAATCGTATATCAATTAAACCATATACAGAATTGTGTCATGTAACGAGCATGACAGACTCAGTTCTTTAATTAAAACCTCTGACCTTTCTTCAGCTGGATCTTTCTGCAGTGTGTGGCCCACAGTCT
>NW_018128242.1:447396-458909 GCF_001952655.1 Monopterus albus | reverse complement strand
GGCCGACTCCTTGACCCTGAACTCATAAACCTGCAGGAGACAGTGAACAACATTTGCCAAACGCAAACCGTCCTTAAAGAATCTTGTCTTTACTTTTAACTGAAAACATTTCTTATCAGTGCAAAACATTTTTAGTTTGAAGAGAAACTTAATTCTTTTCTTCTAACAGTTGCTGGGTCAGTTTGCCAGGTGACTCTAAACTACATTTAACTGCAACATGCTGTTATTTTGTCTCCCTGCATCTTGGACAACCTGTGAACAAGGATAACACTGCCAACTACAGTATAAGCTGTGAAAGGTGGCAAACTACTGTAGATGTGGCTGGCGGCTCACCTGTCTGCAGGTCTTGGTGCCTATGAGCCGTGCGATGGCACAGTAGTTGTCGTAATATGTTCCTATGAGAACCCTGAACAGAGAGGCTTCGGCTCCACTCCACTCCACTGCTTCGGCCTCTCCAGTGAGCTTCATCTTCACAGGAGTCTGGCACCGCGAGTTACCCTCTGAACACATGCGTAACATAAATGTTGCAGGAACTTTCTCCAGAGACCAAGAAACATCTGAGAAACTAAACCTTTTGACCAAAGGAATTAAGCATTAAGGACAGTGGCATGAACATAACTTTAGAGAGACTGTACCTGAGCTGCTGGTGTTCTCGTCCTTCTTGTCTTCATCATTGTCTCTCTCGTCTTCTTTGCTGCCCTCACGGTCACTGTCTGTGTCTTTGGTTTCTGAAGAAACAGTGGGCGTGCTGGGCCGGCTGTTGGGCAGTCGACCACGGCGACGGCCCACCGTGCGTTTAGAGGGCGTCTTAGCCCGCTCTGCAACCATGCCTGCAGGGTACTCCCTCATCATCCCATCCTAAGGAAATACAGAAGGATACCGTTCATTGATACAGTGAGTAAGGCCACAACTAACAATTACTGTCATTAACTCATGATCAATTTGTGGGGTTTGATTAAACGTTTCAGTTTGCTATCACATGTTAGAAAGAAAAGCTTCAAATCAAGCCAGAAACAAAAAGTTTTAATTAAAAAGAGGACTCAAAAACAACATGCAACACTGTGTTGACATTAAATGAATGCTTCAGAAATTAGACTGGACTCACCTGCAACAGGTACATGTAGCAGTCGATGCCACAGGGTTTACTGTCCACCAGATTCTCTAAGTTTTTGCGCTTATAGGTGTTTGGAGTCGGATGGAAAGCTAGAGGAAGAGCCGTATTCAGTGAGTTTGTGTACTCTTAAAAAACCGCATTTTTTATTACAGGCTAATCAATCAGCTTCAAAGTCTGTTAAAAACCCAGTGTCTGTATATTGCGTTGTGGTTCTCTATAGTGATGATCCAATCCGTTTTTTTTCTTATATCAAACTCGGGGTCTCAGCCAAAACCAGCACTTTTACCCCCAAATTTAACATCTATCTCACTGAGTGGATCTGATGACGGCCATTTTATTTTGGACAACACTGCACATCTTATTTCTCAATTCTAAGTGGAAGCTAAGAGTTACTGTTTATGCCACTCGTAGCTTCAAATTAATGAAGCATAACACAAAACAATGGGCTCTGGCTGAGAAACGTTCAAGTGACTACAGCAACCAAACTACACAAGGGACCAACGGTAGAAAGTAATCAACTACAACGAGTCAGGTTTCATTCTTTTGTTACTTCATACTTGGACTTCATTACGTATCAGAGACAAACCATGTACTTGTTACTGCGCTACATGTATTTGATAACTTTAGCTCCTTTTCAGAATCAGATTAATAAAACACAGTATAATCCTGAACGTTTAATGATCCAGGTGGAAACTCACAAGGTACCCAGCTGTGTGTAAAGTACTTCATGTTATAAGTACACAAGGTAGTTACATAACCAGCATATTAGTTGTTTTATGATGCAGGCATTTTAAGAACCCTGATGTTGGCTCATTGAAGTGGATTCTCAGCTCTGTTGTGCCAAACTGCCTGAGGTGTGTGTGTGTGTGTGTATATACACTAACGGTGGAGGAAGCAGTCGTATTTGAAGCAGCGTCTGCAGAACAGAGTATGGAAGGAGTGCAGGCTCTGCTCCCGCTGCACTGAGCGAGCATTGGGACCATCAATGTTTGGCGTGCACTCAGGAGGCAGTGCACCAGGCAGCTGCTGCTCCGTCAACTCCTTGTACCTGAAATGCACACACGCAGGGAAATCAAAGCTGCTTGTAACATTAAACCAACACACACAGAAATAGACCCACTCACTTCTCTTTGAGCTCCTCAGGGGAGCCCTTGTCGGGGAACATGGAGGAGATGGCTTCAAAAATCTTGTCAGAGGGAAACCTCTTGGTGCTGTCACCACTGGTTCGGCCTGACGACAATACACACACACTTTCCATCAGGGAACAAAGCCCTCCTCAAACCACTGGCCATTGTCACTTACCCAGGTTTCTGCTTCCACCGTTTTATTCAGGCTTTTTGAGAAAAAATAAAAGCTTGGAAATGTTTAGCCAAGAAGAAAACAGCATCTTTGTATCTTTATGCGGTTCAGTAAAATCAGTCTAGTGTTACAGCATTTTTCTTCCTTATAATCCTTTAACTAGGAAAACACACAGAAACATGACTGAAATTGATGCAACATTATAGGAGTAATGTCACTGTAACATTAAAAGAATCAAACTAAACATGATCGGTTTTTAAGACTATCAAAATCATAGTTAAAATATTGTAAGACTTTTCAATGCTTAAAATTCAAATTGCTGAATCGAAGACTTAAACATGTGCTTCTAGAACTGATTCCTCTCCAACCTCTGACTGCACAGCGCTGTCAGAATGGTCAAATCAGACACAATGTAGTTGTTTTAATGTCTCCTCCTCTGCACATATGGCCTGTCGTCATCGGCCCTTCACAGACCGGTAACAACACAAAGGAGAGCAACGACAGCATCAGGGTCAGTGGAGAAACCAGGACGTTTCAACGAAGTCAGACAAGTCACTGAAAAACATGAATGTGAACTATCGACACAAATAGATATGACCAAAACATTTGATCTGAATCTGCCTGTGATGTGAACGCAACCAAACACAGGTCCAGAGTTGTGTGGGCTTCCACAACTCAAGTTTTGTTTACTGGGGATACTCCAGGACTAAATGCATCAAAAACAATAGCCGAACTGATGCTGCATCCATTAAAAATGGGCCCATGAGACACTTTAAAGTAAGGTAGTTTATGCTACCCTAAGTAACACTTGCTAAAGCTACTGCTACATAGCTGGCATGTTTATGATTGAGATGGCTACATGTCTCAGTGATGGACCTACTCTCACTGTTCATAAGCCCATCCTTGCGGGTGTTCTCCGGATGCTCCTTGCCATCACACATCTCCATCTTGTCAACCTTAAAGTCATGTTCTTCCTCCTCCTCATCATCCTCATTGTCGCTGTACTGTACCATAGCGTTGACCAGCTCCACAAAGATCTCATCATTTATGAAGCCGCACTCTGCAAAACACAAGACGTTTTCATAGGACACAAAAACCTGCGTTACCCTCTTACATTAACTTTGCATCTGTGGATATAATAATAATAACAAAATTACAAGCTGAGAAAATATTTTGCCCCAAAGAAATACAATGTCATCTGGCCGGGTCAAAATTTGGTCAAATATGTGCAAGTTCCTGACGTCAAGAGGGAGGATAGATCACTGAAACGTTTGTGACAACCTGTAGTAGTATCAACTACTGTGAACTGTGATGCCTGATAATCTTTTAAACTCATGAATCCATCACTCAAGCCCGACTTCCATCCATTATCAACAGCTTATTCAAAGTCAAGACATGGGTGCAGCAGGTTTAACAAGGAGGTCCAGAAGTCACTCCCCAGTGCAGCCTGTGGGTCGAGCCTTGCTTTCTCTTCCTGAGTCATCGAATGGTTTGCCAGAACTTCTTTGAGGCCAACCAAATTCTCTGAACTCCTCCCACACCCAGGCTTTTGTGTCTGTGACATCTAGGCCTACCAGTACCCATCCGCTACTTCAGGAGGCCCCCAGGCAAATCAAGTCCGCAGAGCCTCCTTCATCAGCCCAGAGCGGGGCTGGGCAATTCCAGTCCTCGAGGGCCACTGTCCTGCTTGTTTTCCAACTATCCCTGCCTGACCTGCTGCTGATTACCTGGCTCAGGTGTGTTCAGCCAGTCAGAAGCTGGAAGATACCATCTTAGATGAAAGTGGAGTGAGGAAAGATAAAGTGAATTGGTATCTTCCAGCCATAATGAGGGGTTCTCATCTTCATGTTTACTACAGGAATAGTCAATGTTTGCATCGGATCCTCACCTCTGTCTCCGTGAACTTTGCCATCATAGTTCTTGATAAGCTCTTCTATGAAGGTGCCATCCTGGTCCAGGATCTCATCTCCCATGTAAGGGATATTATGAAGCACTGTCTCATCCTCCACCTAGTGGGAAATCAAACATTACACGCACAGCTGCACAACTAGGCTCAAACATACTAGAAAGTACATTTTACAATATCATTTCCACTACATGTAGCAGTTACATGTTCACACACACCATGAAGTTCTGCTGCAGCGGTGACCAGGAGTACATGACTGGGACTGAGGCCACAGCATTGAGCGTCTTCAGGGGGATGATCTGTCTGGGAAACTCAGAGAAACCACTGTCCACTGTGCACTGCACAGGCCAGCAGAGAAAGGAACAGTCAGCACCCTTTCTTCACCTCAACAGTGACATGTCAGTGTACTGAGCATGGTGTTAATCAGCTGACCTCTCGGGTGCCTCTTAAGGAGCCGACAGATGTCATGATGTGAACTGGCTGGATTCTCCTCGTCTTCCACTCCTGGTTCAAAATATCAGTTCGCTCCATGATTTTCTGACGGTTGAAGTTGAACATGCTCTGCAAAGAAAACACAAGAAATAGATTACAACAGCTTGACCAGCAACTGAGGTGGGCCAACATTTGACAGGAAGCTGATTATTGTATAAATGAGTATTTGTCATCATCAGTACCCAAAATATCCTCAGTGCGTGAGAGACTGTGTGTGTACAAACCTTGATCTCATCGGCACGTCTGAAACGTTTGAGCTGTCGAAGTCTCATGTACTCAGACTTCACCCTCCTCCTCCAACAGGCAGGACCTTTCTCGGAGCGCTTCCCTGTCAGCACCATGACGAACCTGCAGCCAAACAGGAGGAGGATTAAGGTAAAGTCTGAGTCAGTGTGTTCACATTTCATAGTTTGACTCTTTGCCGACATGCAGTTCTTTGAGACTGTGAGGCTGAAACACAATGAAACCAGCATCACAAACATCTGAAGGCCTGCTTTTAATTACCCCCAGCTGCACCACCCTCTCATGCATTGAACATGCTCTGCAAAGCGCTTGCTCAGGGACCGAAGGAGACCCTTTTCAATTGGTAGTTTGAGGAGGAAAAGCCAACATGCATAACTACAGGCAGTGAATTCGGTGTTGTAAACGCTGCCTCCCTTGACAAGGCTTCGGTGCATTACTGCATATGGCTATAGGTGAGCTGTGAGTTGTGTTTATACAGTATATGCATGCGTTTAATGTAAAAAATGTCATGGAAAAAAAAAGTGTATTTCATTGTTCATATGATTCATATGCTACCCAGAATCATATAACCCTAGCTCAAACACAGGTGATAGAATTTTCCTGACCTCTTTGTTAAATCTACTGTTCATTTAGAAGAAGGTGAACAGGAAATCCAGGTGTTCACTTTGTTCTTTCCCAAATCTGCAAACTGCAACAGTCATCTGTCCATGTGTAGCCTCAAGATCCATCTGCCATCCCAGTAGTCAGCGTGAGTCACTGCCTACCAGCCTGACTCAAACCTCACACTTTCATTTAGATGTGTCAGACAGCTTTCACAGAGACATGGTATTAATCTATGTGTCAGATAGTAAGAGAGAGCCTTTAAACTTCAAGCCACAAGCTGCCTTGACATTACAAACAGCCAAGTGTGCAAAAAAGGGAGACTTTCACTGTATTCCTTGTGCCAAGTCAAATAAGTTTCACTGGCAATATCAAGGTCACATGGGTCAATTCTGCCAAATAGTTCTTATGGTACATTCACCTGCCAGTTACAGATATACATATGATTACTTGGCCTATCACCGATAATATAAAAGTTGACAAAGTATGTGAACACCATAAAGAGCACCACAGACTCCATCCTCCAAAATGAACATGAACTTGAATAACACATCTCTAAAATTGTTTCACAACAGCAAAAGATGCAAATCATTTGCTGATTACAGCTTCTTAAAAGTGAGGATTCAGTTTTTCCTCTGGTTTATATCTTTGTAAACTGAATATATTTGGTTTTGGTCTGTTGGTCAATTAAAACAGGAGAGGTGACATCACCCTGGGCTTTGGGAAGTTCTGATATACATTTTCTCATATTTTCTGATACTTTGAAGACAAACTGATGAACCAAGAAAACGATCTGCAGATGCAGCTCTGATTACTGGATTATAACTATGAATGCATTCATGGGCGAGCCTTACTTTAATGTTGGCGTTAGTTTGAATGATTTCATAGGTAGCACAATCTGTAACATCATAATTTATTAGTTGATTATATTTTGAGTTGATAAAATGTCTTCAAAGCAACCAGTAGATGCAGCTGTCAGCTAAATGTGGTGAAAGTGCAACAATTCCCTCTAAAAAGCGGGAGAAAAGGGCAATACTCAAGTAAAATAGAAATATCTCAAATTTAACAGTACTTGGAGTAAATGTACTTGATTGAGTTCCACCACTGCTCGTCTTATAACAGTACAAACAACTTGTAAATGGTACAATAGCGTCCAGAAAACGGTTAATGGCATAAACGAGTGTGGGTATGAACCGTGTTACTAGGTGAGCTAGCTACAAGTAACTAGCAGCTTCGAGCTAACGATAGCTGCCCGACGTCGTGCCAAGTTTGTATCCCCTCAAAATGTATTTTCAAACGCACACAATTACCCTGTGGCCTAAAATATAGGGGAAAGTGACTCTTTCAGAAGCCTCGGCTTGACCATGGTTTGTCCAAAACTACGCTTTAAAAAGTTGGTATCTTTATCGGGGGTATCAGTTCTGACAGGAACACACAATCTGGCAGGACACCCCGGGGAGCTAGCTAACAGTTGGTTAGTTCAACATTGAGGAATTCACAAAGCATCGAGATCAAACCTGAACCCATTGAATCACAACAAAAGCACTGTAAATAAAGACCCCAATACTGACAGCTTCTCTTACCTGCTCTGAAGGCCCAGTCCTCATTCAAATGAGTGATTCGGGGCCAATGAAACAAACACAGGAAAACTCGTCCTTTGTGTTTCGGATTAGCTGGCTCCGTGTTCCGGCTAGCTTTTACGTTAGCTCGGCGGCTAGACGAGGAGGTGGAGCGATTCACTTTTGCGCGACACCGGCTTTACGTACCTAGAGTCGGCTAACTGAAAACAAAAAGCCGTTTCTTCACTTCAGGTCTGACTTAGCACAAAAACGGTATTTATAGCTGGTTATCACACTGTTTAATTTCACCCTGCATCTAAACAATTTGTTCAATTTCAACGTTTCCGTATCAGCACGGGTACTGTTCAAAAAGCTCATCATCTCGCACTTACCGCCCACTACGGATCTAGCACACCCGAGAGGCGCCAAACATTTGGACCAATCACAGAAGCCGATGCAATAGTTTCTCAGTATCTTCACAGGCGATAGGTCAGGTTGCATTACTGTGCCAGCCAATGACACTTAGCGCTTGCGCATGGGGCCTGCAACGGGGACATGTGGATAGGCGCCTATTGTTCTCATATGCCAGCGGAATAAAAAAACAAAACACATATCGGTTACTTTAAAGGCAGCTTTTTAACGATCTTATTTCCGCATTAATTTTTCGCTAGTATCGGTCATGCATTGTCAGTTGTCATATTAATGTAAGCAAAAATGTTCCATAGAATTCTACGCCTACTGAATATCCATTTATAGTTGGTTCTGTAGTCAGTTCACTTTAGACACATGGGAACATATTGCCTCATTTATTCTTTCAGTCATGTGCAAATAAATCCTATCATCTCAGCAGCGCCTCAATAACCAGATGCTGCCTCCGGATCTGCTGACAGTTCAGGTGGGAACATGAACGGAGGTAACAGCTGTTCATCCTGTGCTGGACCGCTCCGATTGAGCAGCTATGTACATTAGTACATGATAAACTGTGTCAGTTTGTCCACAAAGCTACCACGGAGGACGTAAATCAAGCGGATCGATTAAATGAATCACGATCTGTTGGGGACACGCTTATGGACAAGGGTCGTCGAGTTTACTAATCCCCGCCCCTACTCAACAGCGATAGCCTGAGAACTCATTATGTTGCGTTCAAGGCCAACGGAAATAGTGTACAAAACAGGAAGAAAGCCAAGTACTTTTTTCTTAAAGGCATATTCTGAGAAATATAAAATGTCGATGGATAGCAATTTTTATTGCTGATGTTGGTATTAAAAGTAGTCATCCAGTATTGCACACAACTTTTAGCACCTGCTCCAGAAATGCTGCCTTACTTTTTTTTAGTTAGCTACAAATAAAACCTTAGGTCTCAGAATAAAAAAAGATTAAATATAGACCAAAATAAACACAGCCTACCTGCTGAGAATTTAAAAATACCAAATTAAGAAAAAACTATCATTCTGCATTTATAAAAAGTGAAAGCTTAAAAGCAACACCAAATAAAGAGCAGGTGCGCAAGAGAGTTTGCCTTTTACCTTGTACAAGAATAAAAGTATGTGTTTGAAGGAAGGAGCTCAAACGTCTTAAGTGAGAGATCCAGACACTTGAGAAACAAGTTGACTTTTACTGGTGAGACTTTTAGAATATGCATGTATTGTAAAATCTTTCACCTATGGGCACAGGAGGTCTTCAAAGTGATTTGGCAGTCCAGAGGTTCCAGGTTTCCCACTTGTATTTGCAGTTGCATTTTAGACCACTACTGGCTCTCAACTAGTGTAATATCACCCAATTAGCCCTGCTTTTAAATGAACATTTAAGGTAAGCACAGAGAAACCTTAGCCCTTCAGCTGATACATGTGAAAACAGCCTTCTATAATCAACTCTGCACATATATTATTCTGACATATCTGAACACTTTCAGGGGGATTGAAATTCAAGTAATATAACTATGCAACAAAAACAACTACCCAAAACTAGAAGATGTGCAGATAAGCAATGACTGGTTTTAAGGTAACATTACAATTCACATGTTCCTCATTTGTTTTTTGGTTTCAATGCATAAAATAGCAGCAAGAGCTACATCAACTATAGTTACTGACAAGACACTACAACTAGACATACAATAAGCATAAAGAGAAAGGGCAGTAAAAAACCCCAAGGTACATTTTGGGCCAGGGTCAGTCACACCATTTAGCAAAGGGGGCCAAAACTCAAAGCACACTTTAGGTCGCAGGCCGAACAGGATAAAAATTTATTGAACAGACCAAAACTAAACGTTTTTTTGAACATAAATGTGAATCGAAACAGACAGGACACAATATGATTCCAAAATAAATAAACTTGAACTTAAAATCAGCAACCGGATTTCTGCTAAGGCTTACATTTGCAAACACCTGCTTTTTATCTGGACACAAGACGTCGCACACTTTCATCATGCAGCACTTCAGAAACTCTCCCTCGGTAAATGGCCGGGCTCATTTGGCTATCTCCTCTGCCGCAATAAAACTTGCTTTCATAGCAGCTTCACTGTGTGATTTCGCTTTGGTTAAAATGTCTGCTATGATGTCAGATTCCTCTTGAACTCCTCTACCTTCTGTAGCTTCTGCTCTGCATTCACGTTTTTCAGCTTGTCCTGATGTTTTGTCTGGTAGTGCCGTCTTAGGTTCTATTCCTTAATTACAGCCACATTAGCTCCACAAATAAGACACACGGGTTTACCGACAATGTCAGTAAACATATACTCAGCCTCCCACCGGTTTTGAAAGGCTCTATTTTCAGAATCAACTTTTCTCTTGGCCATTGTTAGGGGCTAGCTTTGACTTGAAATTAGGATTGTATACATCAACAGACGCTTGACTGATCTGACGTAATTGATGCGGGAATGATCACAGGTAGCCTATCGTTCGGTAAGGCAGCTGTTGCGCTGCATTATGGGATTTGTAATTTGTGTGTTATCGGCGCTTCATATCGCTGGGCCGTTAAAAAAGAAAGATATATAAAATGAGCTCGCGGGCCGGATGTAATTGTACGCCTGACCGGATGTGGCCCGCAGACCTCGAGTTTGACACGTGTATTAAGGCCTTTTCTGTAGAGGTGCACGAGACTGAGCAGTTCTCCTCAGCTGGACACATTTTGTACCTATTTAAAAGCACTTGGCCTGTGAGCTTGAAAATACCATTCTAGACACTTTTAATAAAGTTGCATTATGGTATTATGATATTTAGCAGAGATACCCCAATCAAACTTACATTACATGACTGTCATCTTTTCTTCTCATGTCCTCCTTTGGAAAAACCCAAGCTCATGATGATCTCTGCATTTTCGCTCCACAAGTAGGGTGTGAGTTAGAAGAGAAGGAGAAATTCTGGAGTGAGTTAGATGAGGTGATGGAGAGTATTCCCAGAGGGGAGAGAGTGGTGACTGGGGCAGACTTCAACGGGCACATTGGTGAGGGGAACAAAGGTGATGAGGAGGTGATG
This sequence comes from Monopterus albus, assembly GCF_001952655.1. Lineage (NCBI taxonomy): Eukaryota > Metazoa > Chordata > Actinopteri > Synbranchiformes > Synbranchidae > Monopterus > Monopterus albus. Next base: position 448,226 of record NW_018128242.1, on the reverse strand, counting down.
GGCAGGTTTGACGCTAAGGGAAGGAACCTAGACACATGGTAGTGGACTTTGCTAAGAGGATGGAAATGGCTGTAGTTAACACCTATTTCCAGAAGAGGGAGGAACATAGAGTTATATATAAGAGTGGACGTAGGAGTACGCAGGTAGACTACATTCTATGTAGACGAGGCAATCAGATTAGTGACTGCAAAGTGGTGGTAGAGTGTAGCCAGACAGCATCAGATGGTGGTGTGTAGGATGACTCTGGTGGTCAGGAAGAAGAGGAGAGGAAAGACAAAAGAAGACCAAGTGGTGGAAGTTGCAAAAGAAAGAATGTCGTGAGGAATTCAGACAGAGTGAGACAGGCTTTGGGTGATCAGGAAGAACTTCCAGATGACTGGGAAACTACAGCAGAAGTGATCAGGGAGACAGGTAGGAAGGTGCTAGGTGTGTCATCTGGAAGGAGGAAAGAAGATAAGGAAACATGGTGGTGGAATGAGGAAGTACAGGACAGCATTCAGAGGAAGAGGCTAGCTAAAAAGAAGTGAGATGTAGAAAGGGCTGAAGACAGACAGGATTACAAGAAATTGCAGCATAGAGTGAAGAGGGAGGTGGCAATGGGCAAACAGAAAGCATATGATGAGTTGTATGCCAAGTTAGACACGAGGGAAGGTGAGAAGGACTTGTACAGATTAGCAAGACAGAGAGATAGAGATGGGAAGGATGTGCAACAGATAAGGGTGATTAAAGACAAAAATGGTTAGGTGCTAACAAGTGAGGAGAGTGTGCAGAGAAGATGGAAGGAGTATTATGAGGAACTGATGAATGAGGAAAATGAGAGGGAAAGAAGG